>NC_041408.2:42916981-42999481 GCF_900747795.2 Erpetoichthys calabaricus | reverse complement strand
AGCGCTGACGTCCGAGGTTCGATTCCCGTAAGGGAGTGAAGTGAATGGCTGGTTACCTACCAGGTAACGCTTATGGTTGGCCAGGAAGTGAGGTAACATCAGCCACGGTGCCTTCAGTTGTGAGAAGCAGATCATAGAATGGTTGAAAATAGTTTACTGTCAAATAATGCAAAGAGTACGCGACACGTCTTTCCCCCTTATTCTTGGCTCATCAGGCGTACACACTCACTGCACTTGCTTACGGTAATCGAACCTCGGACGTCAGCGCTAGAGGGGCTTAGCAGCGGTGAAGTATTGCTTTTAAATTTAAATTAAGAACAAAAGAAAACCTCAGAGGTTCGATTCCCGTAAGGGAGTGAAGTGAGTGGCTGGTTACCTACCAGGTAACGCTTATGGTTGTCCAGCAAGTGACGTAACATCAGCCACGGTGCTTTCAGTTGTGAGAAGCAGATCATAGAATGATTGAAAATAGTTTACTGTTAAATAATGCAAAGAGTACGCGACACGTCTTTCCCCCTTATTCTTGGCTCATCAGGCGTACACACTCACTGCACTCGCTTACGGTAATCGAACCTCGGACGTCAGCGCTAGAGGGGCTTCGCAGCAGTGAAGTATTGCTTTTAAATTTTAATTAAGAACAAAAGAAAACCTTTTTAAATTAAGTCTTAAAAAGAGGTGTAAAGATATTGACAATAAGCTACGCAAACCCACCAAGAAATGCAATCGTTTAAATCAAGGCGCGAGTCGAAAAACACCATCCCATAATATTAGTTAACGATTAACACATTTCTATATGTATTGTAAGCATACAATACAACTGATAATATGTTGCGCTTATTTATCTAGTGTACCAACATTTGTGCGCGTTTAACGTCTGAAATCTAACGTGGTTTGTGCCCTTCAGAATGAAAATAGTTTGCATTTACCTTTTTAGTAAAAGGCGAGCTTTTAAGCCTGAGAAATCACCCCGTAAATGCACATGTTTAATCGCACATGTGTTAATATGTATGCTTACACAGTATTAAAAGACACTCAAAAATTAACGTCATCTACCTTCGTTCCCGCGTTTGACTCGTGCTGTAAATGTCTTCCTTGTTTTTAGTTCACGTGATTACGTAGGAGGCGTGATGACGCGATATGTGACTCCGCCTCCTCCATTAGAGTATATGGACAAAAAACATGTTCCAGTTATGACCATTACGCGTAGAATTTCGAAATGAAACCTGCGTAACTTTTGTAAGTAAGCTGTAAGGAATGAGCCTGCCAAATTTCAGCCTCCCACCTACACGGGAAGTTCGAGAATTAGTGATGAGTCAGTCAGTCAGTCAGTCAGTCAGTCAGTCAGTGAGTCAGTGAGGGCTTTGCCTTTTATTAATATGTATAGATCAGTTAAAACCTCAGACAGGTGATCTCCGTTGGACTAATTCTGTGATTTCTGAAGCCAAATGGGTGCCACAGTGATGATTTAGATGTGTCAAATTAAAAGGAATGAATGCATATTTTGTAAGTCATTTTGTGTTTTATATTTTATGATTTAGGCCACTTTGTAGGAATTTGTTTTCACTTTGACATTAAAGAGTCTTTTTCTGTTGATCAGTGTCTGAAAGTATTATACTACAGATTGGAATATGCGCTCCCACATTGCAAGGATTAGGGTGTGTATGAAAAGCAAAGCATTTTCCATGATATGACAGATACTTCAGATGTTTTTTCTATCTTCTATCTTTCTGTCTTTTTTATCTTTTTTTATTTTATCTATCTTTCTATCTTCTAATGTGAGATATTTTTCTTGACCAGGGCACACCCTGGTGCCTCGCTCGCAAAGTGGCTTTATGTGAGGAAACAATGCCTAATAAAAGTAAATGTGCAAGTACAGGCCCTTACCGTAATCTGCTGTCCAGCACACACTGAAACCCCACTTTGATTCTCACCATGATAAACCTATCCAAACAGACTTGGGTAAAACGTTTTTCAAAGAAAAAAATGAGTCCTAGTTGGTCTATAAGGATGGTGCATGATCAGAACAGATATGTAATATGTCACTTTTATGAAACTGAACATTTCATTGTGATAGGCCATTTAGTAAAGGAAATATAACTAATTATAACTTTTTTTCCTTTGATAATTAATTGTTAAAGTGTACTTACTTGTGTGGTAGGTGAGTAGGCTTTAGGAGAAATGGCTGTGACAGTGACATGGAGGCATGTCATAGGTGGAGATATTGCTCATGGCTGAGAGTTGTTCATTGTGGGCTATTTAGCACTGACACTCCAACATTCTGACGTAACTTTGTGATATGCCCTGTGAAGGACGTTTGATAAGTCTGCATATATTGTGGCATGGTTGTTGGCATAAAGAGAGGCACGTAAGCCCATGCATAGGAACTGTAAGAGGATGTTCTGCAGCAAAAGTGAAAGTAACTTCAGAAGGTTGCCTGATGGTAGCAGAAGCATGTGCATGTGTGTACACCAACATCAAGGTTACCAGGTCCTAAAAAAATTTCCAGGCCAAGGAAGAAGTGGTGCAAGAAAATAGCCCAATACCTGACTTATACACACTAAAAAAAAGGGAGTGTGCTCTCTCGCAGAGATTTGAGATCGATAGAATGGGTGAGTCTGAAGTGCACTAATAGAGCAGAGGAGAGTGGGTTGGAATATAGCCCAAAATGTGACAACAAAAAAACGCAATCCGTGAAAGCCCATGTTTCTCTGCAGGCAATGGTCAAAAACAACCCAGCTGGGCAAACAAATCACAGACCTGGCAACACTGGCCAGCAGCCAACCACATACATGGTTAGAGGGACTTGCGTTTATATCAAGGCTGCGTGGGTGGAATGTCCTGACGGCATCACTGATTGGTTTGACCAGGCCAGCATATGTTATAATAGGTTAGATAATCAGGCTTGGCATAAAAAAGCTGAGAGAAGTCTAGCAGCGGTTGTCTTTTGACCATCTGGTGTTAGATAGAGAAAGGTAGCTGATGAATTGTTTGGTGCAAATATGTGATCCAGAATGCTCAGTTGTATATTTCCTTTTTGCCATAAAGTGACATAGTCCTTTTAAAAATACTTAATTAATGTTGGTTAAAAGCTATCAGAAAAAATTTGACTTCCTCTAGTTGTGAAGTTGAACTTGTTAAATCATTTTTTTTTATTCATTGAGATATACAAATGATCTACAAAGGAAGGTGAAACTGATGTGATAAACAATTTTTTTTATTCTTTTCTACCACCCCTGTACCTGATTTATTATTTACATATGTAATGCTCATAGGGTGTGAGTATATGTGTGTGCCTAGCGGGGTAGTATGGTGAGTGGGAGCTGAGGTCACATGGCCACATAATAATAATAATAATAATAATACATTTTATTTATACAAGGCGCCTTTCAGGGAACTCAAGGACACAGAACAAACAAACAATAAATAAATAAATAATTAATTAAATAAAAGACACAATTATAAAAAACTTAAAACATCAGAAAATCTAGAAATGAAAACCAAACAAAATCATTATAATCAGGAAGAAAAAGAAAAAGCCATTTTAAACAGATGTGTTTTAAGTTTACATTTGAAGGATGAATATGATTTGATATTTCGGAGATCCGCAGGCAATGAATTCCAGAGCTTGGGAGCAGAACGGCTGAAAGCTCTGCTCCCCATGGTGGTTAGACGGGCGGGAGGGACAGTCAGATGGGTGGAGGAAGAGGATCTAAGGTTACGGGATGGAATGGCAACATGAAGAAGGTCAGACAGATATGGAGGGGCAAGGTTATGGATGGCCTTAAATGTTAATAGTAGAATCTTAAAATCAATACGAAACTTGATCGGGAGCCAATGAAGCTGCTGCAAGACCGGAGTAATATGGTGAATAGATGGGGTTTGAGTGATGATACGTGCTGCAGAATTCTGGACTAACTGAAGCTTATGAAGAGATTTATTAGGGAGACCAAAGAGGAGTGAATTGCAGTAGTCCAGCCGAGAAGTGACAAGACTATGAACAAGAATGGCAGTAGTATGAGGAGTGAGGGAGGGGCGAATGCGATTAATATTACGTAGGTGGAAGTAAGCAGACCGGGTGATGTTATTAATGTGACATTGGAAAGATAGAGTACTGTCGAGGATGACACCCAGACTCTTGACCTGAGATGATGGGGAAACAACAGAGTTATCAATAATAAGAGAAAGATTATTGGTTTTGGATAATGATGATTTTGAACCAATGAGGAGAACCTCAGTTTTGTCACTATTTAATTTAAGAAAATTCGAAGAAAACCAGGATTTAATTTCAGCAATGCAGTCAATAAGCGAGGGTGGTGGAAAAGAGGAGGTGGGATTACCAGCAAGGTAGAGCTGGGTGTCATCAGCATAACAGTGAAAATTAATGTTATATTTGTGAAAAATATTGCCAAGGGGAAGAAGGTAAATAATAAAAAGAAGAGGCCCCAGGACAGAGCCCTGGGGCACACCAGAAGTAACAGCGGTGGGTTGGGATGTGAAGGTTTTAAGTTGTATGAACTGAGTGCGGCCTAAGAGGTAGGATCTAAACCAATCAAGTGGAGTGTGAGTAATGCCATTCAAAGATAATCTATTAAGGAGAGTGGTATGACAAATAGTATCAAAGGCCGCACTCAGATCAAGGAGGATGAGAACAGTGATTAGACCAGAATCAGCAGCCATGGGGGAGATTAACCAAACTAGCAATAAATTTTCCTAACCAAAAAAATTGAGAATATCTGTGAGAATTTAGAGGATTCTTAAAAATATGCAATTTAACCAAAACTTATAGTGCCCATATTATGACACTAACAACCTAAATAATGACATCATGACAGTAATGATCATGTGAGTAGCAGCAGAAGTCATAATCATGAAAATAAAAATAAGCTAATTTCAAAGACAAGAATCATTTTAAAATGTGATATCACTGTCATGAAGATGAAAAATGAATATTAAACAGAAAAATAAAGTAAGTTAGCAACCAGGAACCATACCTGGGCCAGAAGTCATTAGTCTTGAGTACCTCATCTTGCTCAGAGAAGCATTGGTTCTCAGTAAAATACCCATGGCTTAGGTGAAGCCAGCAATTCAGCATGAAGGCAAAAGGCAGCATGAGGATGACATGTTTTGGTGTTCTTGCCTGTGAGGCTATGGAAAAGTGGTGGATGGTTAAAAAAACCTACTTGAGTTCACAACCTTTAATATTATAGGTTTTAATATATTAACAAGAGGAATTTTCTTTTATTGACATTTCATCTTAATAATAATTCATTTCATACTAAAAAAGTGGTTTTTAGGTGGATGCCCTGTTAATAGTACCCGGTATATTGTTACAGCTGAAATGTTTCTGTTTTTTGATTGCATTTGCTTCTACGATAGGTTTTAATGGAGAATGGCTTTACCCACCAAGAAGATCGCATGCAGTGAAAACTGGCTTTGGCCTTTTAATTGGCCATATTGTCAGGCTCTCTGGCCTGTCTCACCAGTGAGATGGTGAATATACAGCACTACTCTTTGATGCTAGCTTGTCGTGAGAAGTCAAGCAAAATGACACCTTTCATTGGCTAACTAAAAAGATTACAATATGCAAGCTTTCGAAGCAACCTGCTCGACCTCAGCATGGCACGTTGCCTGTAAAGTGGATTACACTTTGACTGAAGTGTACTATAATCCCTGATTTAAAAAAAAAATTATACAAATTTTAACAGAGTTTCTGGTTAACTGTATATTGAGTACAGGGTTCAACATACAGAGAGTCCAAATCTGAGGTTTGTTTCTGTGTTTCATGTACCTTAACAAAATTTTTAAAATATTTATATTTTTCAGTGAAACCCTTTTTGTTGGTCCTGTTGCTATGATGGATTGTCCAGTTGCATGGGGAAATTTCATACAGGTTGTGACCCTGGCCTTGTTAGGTCACAACAAGGTGATGTCATGTTTTATCCAAGTTCGTTGGGTAAATCCTTGAATTGCTGTTCCAAAGACTTTCTTTTTGATAATATTCTGGTTAATGAATCCTTGCTCTAAATTTAAGATTGTGTTTTGGTTCAGATGAAAGATCTCTTTGATAAACAGTTTTTGACTTTTTCTTCTTTCTGTTTGACTTTGATTACTAGGTTTAGTTTTGGTTCAGGATAGAAGATCGTTTTGGCCTCCCATTAATAAAATTGCCACCAATTTTGTCTCACATTCACCTCCTGGAACTCTCTCATTGAAAATACTATTTCCATTCTTCTCAGAATGCAGATCAGGATATGCAACCTTCAAAAGGTGTATGATAAAAATACTAAAATAATATATATTTAAATCTATAATACAAAGAACAGTTGCGAAACAGGCAGATTGTCGTAAACAAATTATGCACACAGGATTTGGCAAATATATCTAAAAAGGCACAAGTCAAGTTGAATCCAAAAACCAGAGAGAAGATAAGAAATCAAAAAATTACAGCATGGGAGGAGGTTGACTAGAGCCTTTTCTAGAGGCAGTTAAATACAATTCTACAGCGAAAGGTCTTTATCAAACTTCTTCTTTTATTTGCCTTACCTCTTCTATCACGATATATCAATGTTGTACGTCAACAGACAATGAGAAGAGGAGCTGGTAACTGCAGAAAAAAAGAGAGACGTATAGTATTATAGTGCTACATGAAGATACCAAGTATTTCAGAACTGTATTGTAAAATTTATATACTTTATTTGTTTATTTATTTTTTTAGGACAGCACTATGATGCGTCAGTGAGACACCATTCAATTCAGTCTTTTCTAACATAGCACTCTTGCACTATCAGGCTTAGAATGATGCACACATTTACAAATATAGTTTCATTAAAAAAATTAATTAATTTTTTGACTTTTCCAGTTCAGTATCATGGGAAGGGCCAGTGCCAATCCCACCAGCACAGGAATGGGGGGGTTCAATCCCTCATAGGCCATACTGACACACAGCTCATTGAGAGTCAGCATTTATCCTAAAATGCATGTCTTTGGTATATGGAATACAAACTGGAGAATCCAGAGGAACACAAATGCAGACACAGGTAGAATGTGTATATTCCACCCACACAGTGACCAGTCAAGAATTTGAACCCAAGATTCTGAAGCTATGAGACAGGAGTGCTGGCCTTATCATCACTATTTTATCTTTGTATATTCTGATAGCAGTATAAAGGGAAGAAAGGTTTATTTAAAAAAAAGGCTTTTAAAGATTAAGAAACAAGACTAACAATATTATTTAACACTTAAAACTTTCTTGCGGTAATTGCAAATCCACAGATAGCACACGTATTTAAAAAATCTCAACTAACACAAAAGAAACTATTCTGGACTTTTAATTGAAATCTAAAAGTTTTAAAGTTGCAATATTTCTCCTTGTTTTAGTTCTTGTTTGGCTGTGGCCACGGCATTATAATGCCCTAGACTGGGCCTTCTAGCACATTTCCCTAAAGGATGTTTCCATCGGATGCCTGCTCATTCGTCCTGACTGCTGTACCCAGCAAGACCAGCATTCAAGGAGGAATGATTGCAGGCATTAAAATAGGATTACATGTTCCTGATGTCAAATTACAGCAAATTCTACAAATTATCATGTCACCATCTTTACGTAAATGAAGTCAACCAAATCATCTTGCACTTTAAATTGAAAAATGCAAGCAGGAAAAGTGCTTGACATGTGATGAGTGCCGGCAGTAAAGTAAGGGCTGCTATACTGATGGTAATTTACAAGCAGAGGCAGGAAGAACAACACTGTAATACCATCCTGTTTCTTTTGCTGCTCTTTTCTTTTAATATCACTGAAGACACAGAAGGGGTTTTCTTGAACTTTATGTCAGGATTAGTGAACATTACATATCTCATATTTTACAAAACAGTGTAAGCTTTAAAATAGACACATGATTTGATGTTGTTATAAATCCAAAATGAGTCTGTTTTAGTAATAAAAAATTGATCTTTCGAGATATGTGGTTATACTTAACCACCAGATGACCTTTACATATTTCCACAATATTTTAGAAAATATAATGCACAATGTCATACTAATTCCTTTAAGTAAAAGTCAGAAGATCTTGCAGCTGAGACTGGCAGGCAATATACAATATTGAGTACATGAGATATGAATGCTGAATATTGTTCTTCACATGCTTCATAAGAAAAGTGCTTTTTGCTAACCAATCAGTCAGAAGAGAAGGTGGAATCAAACTTTATTTCATTAAAACTAGGGGACTTCACCCCCTGCTCGCTTCGCTCGCCAACCCCCATTGTTTGGTTTTCCGGATACACACTTTTAAGATTTTTTTTTTCTTTGAATTGTTGCTATTTCATTAGTTTCACTTTTATTTCAGTACTTATGTAAAAACAATATTTGGAATCTTTCGAGTCCCAATATGCTGAATCTTTTAAATGAGGTGAGCGAGACATGTGTTTAATGACTTTGTCAGGTTAGAGATAATGAAAACTGGAACTCAAAAGACTCAAAAAAAACGTAGGCGCGAAACACATGCAGAGCAAGATACAAAATATGAAAGCAGAAAAAAACGACAGTGTCAAAAAAAAAAGTAAACATCGCATTAGTGCAAAAAAAGAGAAATTATTACTCGGAGAAATAACTAAAAGGCGAATAGAGATTGAATATATGGACACAGGTGATATGTCAGAAGTATGTAAATATTGTAAGGCTTTGAAATTTAAGTCAGAGAATTTTAAAAACGTGTTTTACCTCACATGCATTTATTGGTTACTTTGCAAAAAAAATTATTAACTGATGATGATGTCGATCGCTTTGTCTGTGCTGAAATTCCAAACAGAGAACCCTATCCTGAATTATCTCTAACCTGCTCTGCATGTGTTTGGCCCCCTTGTTTTTTAACCTCTTTATGACGTTTTACTTTGTTTTCTACTCTTTGTCTTTTATTTCTGACCTCTCTTTGTCCTGCTTTTTTTTCAATGACACCTGGTCCATGGTGATTATTTTCCCTTTTTCGAGTATTAATTTCCATTTGTTTGCGTTACTGCGATCTTTACTTTCTTTTTTTTATACTTTCTAATTTTCCTACTTTTATATTCTTTAACTTTCTCCACATTTGTATCGCACATACGTTTTTTTTTTTTTGGAGCCTTTTGAATTCCATTGCCTTCATAATCTGCTCTGCATGTGTATACCGCCAACGTTTGTGTACGTCTTTATGAAGTTCTACTTTGTCTTTTACTCTGTCTTTAATTCTGAGCCCGACTGGACGTGCTTTGTTTCAATTCCACTTGTTACAGGCTGATAATTACTTGCCTTATTTTCTGAATATGCACCTAGCTTATTTTTTCTTTTTTGCTCTTTTTTCTCTCCAATGCTTTTGAGTCTCTTTTCTCTGTGCTTTCTTCTTCGCTTATTCGTCGACATTTCATTTATAACGTATTGTCCTTATATGCTTTATATGCGCTGAGACCCTGGATCTGTGTGTGCTGAAATCCTTCACAAGACTGAATGTTTTGCTGCCCTGTTGTCTTATTTGATAGATTGTAAGTAGGGCGTGTCTTGCAAGAATCTCATGTTCTACGTCATCGCGAGATGGTCCTGGGTCAATCTCTTGGCACAATGTCTCATGTTTAAGGTCCTCGCGGGTCTTTTATCTATCTTCCGTGATCTTAATGTCAAGATCACGTATTGTCTCCTTGTCATTCACTTCCACAGGATTTTTTTTTATAATAGAGAGATGACACTTTTATAATTGAAAACATTCTCAGCAATATTCTTAAACTTTTCATTATTTATTCCAATGTTGAGTTTTAATTTGAATTATTTTGAATTTGTTTATTTGGTGTGATTGAATGTACCATGTGATAAACTTTTGTTCAGGCTGGGCTTGGCTTCTACTTTGTGCCTAATGCCACTGAACCATTAAACCATTACTTAAAAAGTCAGACCTTGACCCACATATACTAAATAATTATAGGCCTATTTCAAATTTACCGTTTCTCTCTAAAATACTAGAAAAAGTAGTCGCCAGTCAGCTTCAGACACACCTTACGCATTACAATTTATTTGAGAAATTCCAGTCTGGTTTTCGCACTGGTCATAGTACAGAAACGGCACTAACACAGGTTGTAAATGACATTCTGATATCCTCTGATGAAGGAAACTCCACTGTAATTATGTTGTTGGACTTAAGTGCAGCATTTGACACCATCGACCATTCTATTTTACTGCACAGGCTAGAAAATGATGTTGGGCTTACAGGCACCGTGCTCGCTTGGTTTAGTTCTTACCTATCAAATCGATTCCAATATGTACAGAAATGTGCTGACAGTACTCCATCATTATACACAGAAGTTCAATATGGTGTCCCGCAGGGCTCAGTACTGGGACCTTTACTGTTTTCACTTTACATGCTTCCACTGGGATCTCTCATTAGGAAACATAATGTTAATTTTCACTCGTATGCAGATGACACCCAGTTATACCTTTCATTTAAATCAGATGAAGTTTCTCCAATGCTGTCTTTAATTAGTTGTGTTAGTGAATTAAAGGAGTGGATGAATAAGAACTACTTGTCTTTAAATACAGATAAAACAGAGATGTTAATTGTTGGAGGGAATGACGCTGATCACAACAATATTTTGTCATCATTTAACTCAGTGGGAATCCCAGTCAATTTTACTGAATCAGCGCGCAATCTAGGAGTTATCTTTGACTCTAGCATGTCATTTAAAGCGCATATTACAAAGTTGTCCAAAACATGTTTCTTCCATCTTAAAAATGTTAAGGCGCTTTTTAAATAAACAGGATTCTGAGAAACTAATTCATGCATTTATCTCTAGTAGGATTGACTACTGCAATGCGGTGTTCACTGGATGTTCAAACTGTTCTTTATACAGCCTCCAGTTAATCCAAAATGCGGCTGCGAGAATTATTACAAGAACAAGAAAATACGAACACATAACTCCAGTTCTTAAATCCTTCCACTGGCTCCCGGTTAAGTTTAGGGCAGATTTCAAAATCCTTCTTTTAACATATAAAGCATTAAATGGTCGAGGTCCGGCTTACTTGTCTGAACTTATCATGACTTACAAACCTGAGCGCACATTAAGATCTCAAGATGCTGGTCTGCTTATGATTCCAAGGATTAATAAAATAACAGTGGGAGGTCGAGCTTTTAGTTACAGGGCCCCTAAACTGTGGAATGGTCTGCCTGCTACTATAAGAGATGCCCCTTCGGTCTCAGCTTTTAAATCCCGGCTGAAGACTCACTACTTCAGTTTAGCATATCCTGACTAGAGCTGCGGATTAACTGTACAGACTGCGTCTCTGTTGTTAGTCATTAGCACTTAAACATAAGTAACATGACAGTTATAATTGTATACTAACCCTCACTTATTCTGTTTTTCTTCTCGGTACTCAAATGTGGCACTTGGTGCCATGGCCCACCTGCCAAGTTGTTTTGCCTGCCTAAGGAAAAGTCATCCCAGATGGAGGATCGCAGGAATCGTGGGAAAGAGGGGTCCTTTCATCAGATTGGCTGGCCCAGCACTATTTCAGCCGTGGAATGGCCAAATGGGGGAGGCAGCTTGAAGGATGAGGTCTCCAGGACTCTACACAAATCCAAATCTTATCATGGGATATATCATCTACTGTTAAATTCTGCTCTGTACTTCTAAAATTTATATTTTTTATTTCTTACCATATTGAGGAATTGTTCTGTTCTGTGAACTGCATTGTATTGTATTGACCCCCTTCTTTTGACACCCACTGCACGCCCAACCTACCTGGAAAGGGGTCTCTCTTTGAACTGCCTTTCCCAAGGTTTCTTCCATTTTTCCCTACTAGGTTTTTTTGGGAGTTTTTCCTTGTCTTCTTAGAGAGTCAAGGCTGGGGGGCTGTCAAGAGGCAGGGCCTGTTAAAGCCCATTGCGGCACTTCCTGTGTGATTTTGGGCTATACAAAAATAAACTGTATTGTATTGTAAACTGTACTGAAATAGGGTCAGGCTCTTTATCCATCAATGCCATGATGAATCATAAATACAGAAATAGTAATTTGTGAAACAACAGTACAAATGGTGTGGCTAATAAACTGGCCTTTCAGAGTGTATTCATAAAGACCAACAATACTTTTTCAGCATATTTGAACGGGGTTGCTGGAGCCTATACCAGCAGTCATCAGGCAGGAACAACACTTGGACTGGGTTCCAGTCCATCACATGGTGAACACACACACACACTAGAGAGAATGGTTGGGAGCATGCACTGATAGCACATTGCCACACCCACCACATGATTCCACCTGGATTGGAACTTGATTGCAGAACTGGAAGCATATTAATATCATACTCAGGATGAAGCAATTGTAGGTTAAGGGCCTTGCTCAATGGCCCAAAGGAATAGAATCACTTCTGGCATTTATGGGATTGGAACCAGCAACCTTCCGATTCCTCTAGCCTCAGAGCCACCACTCCACCTGTACATCTACCAAGACAATTTTTAAATATGTTTTGTATATAGATACAGTATGTAGATCTAGATACAGGTATATAAAAACAGAGAAATGTTGCCTGGTGAACAAAAGGTGGGCTTCTAGGAGCAGAATTTGTATGCAGCATGAACATGACAGTGGAGAGGATCTGAACTTTAAAAGGAACCCCAAGCTGGGGAAGAGAGAGCCCCTCCAAGAACCAATGAGGACACTTTTTTTAAAGTACCAAGACATAATTATTCATGCCCAAGAGCTAGCTGGAGTACTTGGCCAGAACTCTTGAAAGTTTTTTAATACTCTAGCACAGATTATGGGTCTTTAAAATTCTACACATTACTTGAATATCTTCCTGGAGTATACCTTCTGCCAACACAAAACAGGGGTAATTGTTGCTTACTTTATTGTGCCTTAACAGTCTATGAATCTGCAGTAGTTAGACAATTTGAAGACATTGAGAACATCACACAATTATATGTAAGTAACACCATTACTCAGCTATGTCTCTAACCGGAATACAGTTGAGATTTCTCAAAAAGGTAAAACATTTACCTCTCATACTCTCCAGTATGTACCAGTGCATGCTCCCCAACTTGACTTGACTTGACTGTGACTTCCAAAAAAGTACTTCTTCCTCTCAGTCAGTGCCTCTTTAGTTGTCCCTTTTACTGCTGGGAGGTTATCAACTTCCTCACATGTGAAGACCTCAGAAAAATGCAAGTCTAGAGCATCCACTATTTCACTGTCTGTATTTTTTAATTCTCCTTTACTATTCCTGGTGCATTTCACCTCCTCTTTGACTGTTCTTTTACTGTTAAAATACTGAAAGAATATCTTTTTGGTCACTTTTCCCTTATCCGCTATATTTCTTTCTAACTGCCTTTTAGCCTTCCTAATATTCTTCTAAATGTTCTCATATGCTGTACTATTTACATTGAGGTTATTAGTCCTATACACCTAATACAGCTGTTTTTTTCCTTTGCAGCTTTTTTTTACTTCTTTATTAACTCACTGCAGATGTTTTTTTTTAAATTTCTTTAATGTACTGTGTTAAAAAAATAGTCACTGATTACTTCTAAAAGCTCCTGTTGTTGTGCTCCACTATTTGCAAGGTTATCCCATTAAATATTCCGGTAGCTAAAGTCCCCCATGACTATAATATACCCCTGTAAACTTGCCTTTTTAATATTACTAAAAAGATGTGCATTAAAATTAATGTCTGCATTTGGTGGTCTATAACATACTCCTAAAATAAGGCCTCTTTCCCTAATGCGTTCCAGGCAAAACCATATGTCCTCACTAAGATGGGGCTCATTGTTCATCTGAATAGGAATTGTGTTTAAATTCTAGTTCATATAAACAGCAACCCCACCTCCTTTTCTGTTCTGTCTATCCATCCATCCATCCATTTTCCAACCCGCTGAATCCAAACACAGGGTCACGTGGGTCTGTTGGAGCCAATCCCAGCCAACACAGGGCAGGAACCAATCCTGGGCAGGGTGCCAACCCACCACAGGACACACACAAACACACCCACACACCAAGCACACACTAGGGCCAATTTTAGAATCACCAATCCACCTAACCTGCATGTCTTTGGACTGTGGGAGGAAACCGGAGTGCCCGGAGGAAACCCACGCAGACACGGGGAGAAAATGCAAACTCCACGCAAGGAGGACCCGGGAAGCGAACCCAGGTCCCCAGATCTCCCAACTGCGAGGCAGCAGCGCTACCCACTGCGCCACCGTTCCTGCCATGTTATGTCTATCCTTCTTAAAAAATGTGTATCCCTCTATGTTACTCTTTGTTATTTAGCTGGGCTTCCTTTATTGGTGTAATACATAATTATGCTCCTGTACATACAAATCTAACTCACTTGTTTTAATTTTGACACTTCTAGCATTAAGGCAAACTATTTTTAATGTGTTGCTCATTTTACTATTACATTAAATGTTGGGTTCAAATGTACATTACTGTGCATTTTTATTTTTAAACTATTGTTTGTTCCTCTGTGTACAGTTCTAAACCTGGCCTTTCCTAAACTCCCTGCAACCCATACCCTATCATCAACTAAACAATCATCAACTAAACTACTCAAATGCCTCCCCAACAAATTTGTGTCCCTTTGATTCAGATGTAACTCATCACAGCAGAACAGCTCTCATTTGTTCCTAAATGAGTCCTAGTGCCCCATAAACCTACACCCTTCTACACTGCACAAATATTTGAGCCACGCATTAAGCCTTCTAATCTCCTCAATCTTACTTGGACTGGTGCATGGCTCAGGCAGAACTTCGGAGAAGTCTAAATTATTAGTTCTGCTGCTCAGCATGTCATCTAACTCTTCCAGCATAGACAATGACAACTAGATCCACTCCTGGTCTGGTCAAGAGCCTATCCACCCTTCCAGGAAGCTCTCCTACCTGTGCACCCAGAAGGCAACACACTGTACGAGACTCTCTGTCTCTAGAGAAAAGCTATGCTTCAAACCCCAGAATGACTAATTCCCTATTACTACCTTTCTCTTTCCAGGAACTGTTTTTGAGATGACTTGTTGGGGCTCCTCGTGCCTTCCTACCACCTTAGAATCTTCATAGACACCGTCCAGTTCTACAAGGACCTGACACTTCTAGTTCTGGGGTTGATGCCCCAGGTCAGTGTGCACCCTTTACTTTGCACCTTGTGACAATGTCTGTCTGGTCTGGAATCTCTTTCCATGTCACCTAAGAGGTGCACAATATCTCTCTATAAGACATCTGGGCCACGTCCGCCAATTCCATATTACAATGCAGGACAGCCAACTCCTTGTCCAGTTCAGTGATCTTGAGCTTGAGGTGCTGGATCAGCTACCATCCCCTGCAGATTTAGCTCTCATAGAAGACAGGCACTTCCAGCTTGTCATCTAAAAAGTCCAATATCCAACAGGACTTGCATTGCACCAGTCTCATTATTAAAATTTGAGTTTGGATTAAAACTTTAGTTAGTATTAAAATTTGAGTTAAGATAATGAGATTACTGCATTAGTAAATACCTAATTCAATCGAGTGTAGAATTCAAGATTTGTAGAATATTCTATTAAAATTAATGAGACTGATATTAAAAAGAATTTCAGTCTGAAAATGTTTGTTGGTCCTTCCACCCTAGAAACATTCTTAGAAACTGTCTTCTGTGGGTTCCATCAGTATGCTGTTTACTTTTCATGTTTTCAGTCAATTTTATTTGTTCAGGATAGACCTCAAGCATATATTAGCTTTATGTGATTTTAATTCAACCGCTTTGAAACATTTGATAATAATAATGTAATCATTGTTTAAAAATAGTCTGGGCATAAGGGTAAACTGATATATCATGAAGACAGCTAAAGTCTTTCATTAATGTAAGGCTCATCTAGACCTTGGCATTTTCCTACTGTATCTGTGTCATCAAAGTCTTTTGTATGATTTTTTCTACTGACACTTGCCACACATGTGCGCTTAGGAAGCAGTCAACAAGCCCTAAGATGAGTGAAACATCGCGAGATGAAGGGTTGATTTATGGTACTAACGCCTCTCTCTCTTTCTCATCAAACCAAAAGAAGAAAAGTAATTCTATTTGCTCACCACTCAAACTTCAGGATACACAAGATGACTGCCCATCCTCACTTCCTCTTCTGACTCCAGATGACAACGTAACTTCTGGTCTTCCAATGATGACGTCACTTCCGGCTCCCAATGATGACGTCACCTCCAGTTTCCCGATGATGACGTCACTTCCGTTGCAACCACAATGACATCATTTCTGTTCTCCCGATGATGACCTCATTTCCGTCCACCCATTCTGATGTCATCTCCTGCCACATCACTTCCGTCAGCCATATTTTGTATAAATAACATCATGTTCTAGTTGTATATTGTCAATTGCTTTGATTTTTGATAATTTTTTCAAAGTCTATTCTTTGCTATGTCTGCTGGACATTACAAGGGGTCATTCCGCAACTCTTTTTATTTTGTGGCAATCCTTTATTTACGACACACTCTTGATTCTGTTATCATACTAAATAAAAGAAAGTCTGAATTAGCTTAAGATGACCTAATTCGATGTGTTCATAATAAATGTAATTATTTACTTCATGAGGTAAAAGTATGTAATAAACAAGAACAGTTGCATCAAATATGTGAAATATTAAAATGTGCTTTTAATAGAAATATTTAAAGACTAAATATTTCTGATTGCAATAGAAATTTGTCATTTTTCACCCTCTGATAAAGGTCTATAGAAAGCTAGATCCCTAGTAAATTATTAAAAATCAAACATAACGTTAAATTCATTATTCATTCACTAAACTTCAAATAATCTAAAATGATACCCCATGTGCTTGTGTTTTAAATTTGTCATTTTTAACCTCCTTGGAAAGGCTGTTAGAGGGATTGAACCATGGGTAAATATTCAGATATCAAAAATATCATATCTGTGATCAGCAAAGTTAGCATCTCATAAAATGACATTCCACATGCCTTTATTACTGATCCCTATTTTTTCAAAGTTTTGAGAAAAGAAGTAACTTTGATTCCTTATATCCTATTAGGGTGTGAACCCCTAGCCAGTTGATGTGCCATGCACAACTTCAAATCCTTCTGATTATTTTTGCTAAAGACACCTATTGATCTACTCATTATCATAAGGGAATAATTTCCTTCACAAAATATGGCCTGAAATGAAGATCTTTTGGGGCTACAGGGCCAAACATAGGGGAAGTCCAACGATGCTTTATGTCTTGCATAGCTAGACATTGAGACAAGTTGAAAGGTATATAATATGTGTGGGTTTTCTCATTTCTTAGAAATGCTGAAGTGATTTTAAAGCATTCATAAATATATTTCTTATGACCATAATATATTAATTCTTTGTGTGTGGTATGCCAGTGACAAATACTCAAAGTGGCCACAGCACAGTCTTACTCTGCTTTCTTTTTTTAATTCAAGCCATCTTCATCACATTTTCAATTGCCATTCTGGATTGTGAGGAACCACACAGATGTTGTTAAAAAAGACGGGGAGTATTTTTTTTAGAACACTAAAGTACTGTTATGAAAAACATAATGAACATTAATAATAACACAATTTAAGGTTTAAATTTGCAACCTCGGACATAAAGCTGAAGAGTTCCAAGGTGTTTTATAGTGGATCCTTCGTACTACCTTTTGGGAGATATTCCTTAGCAATGCTGTAGTACATCAAACAACTTACAAACAAAAAGCTAAGACCTCTAGAATGGTGGTGTAATGCACTTAGAATTAATCCAAAAACACATATGGTCATGCTTCTTGAAAATAAAGGTTTAAGAATATTCACAGAAATTAACATAAACAATTTATCTAATAAGTTGTCTAAGGTTTACAGATTCTCAACAGTATGCAACATTAGAGATTTTAAAAATGTGCCTACCCTGCTATAGCCCAAGTAAATTAGCAGTTGCTAGTACAATATATTAAGATGAGGTATTAAAACATTTCTAAAATTTAACAAGCTACTTTGGCATAAAAACATTTTTCACACCATTGACTGCCTGACTGCCTGTCTGTTGTTGGTTCCTGCTTTATAACCAAAGCTCTCAGGATGGGCCTCTGTGCCTGTGACTCTTAAATTGATTTTAGTGGGTTCAGTAAATGGATGAAAGGGTAAACTTCAAAAATTTCAGAGAAAGAGAAAAACATGTGAGCCTGGGTCTCCAAGTCATTTTAGTAAAAGTTGTTCATATTTGTTGTCCTTACTAACATCATGATATCAAAAAGGAAATAATAAAACAACAAAATGCTGGAGCTATGTAGTCTGAAAAAACAATATTTAGCCAAAATTTCAAAAATGACTAATTTTTATGTTTTAAAAAAGTATTCATTTATTTTATCCGAAAAAGTGTTGAATGCTTAATTGATAGTTCGTTTGATTTATCCTCATTCCAAGCACAAATTAATGTATACATGCCTGCTTCAAAAAATGTACTGAGTAGTGAAAATTAATTATGATTAATTTAATTTCTACATAGACCAAATCTTTCAATAAAACATGGATATTAAGATTACTTCAGACAAATAAAATGCCCAGGCATGGTTGGTTCTACCATCATGAATACATAGCTGCAAACCTTGGGGCCCTACACACCCCTACATCTTTTTGATCCTCAAAATTATAAACCTTTTCAAACTGACCTAAATAAAACTCTTTTTAAAGAAAAGTATGAGTTCTGCTTGGTTGAAGTGGGTGGAGTACAACCAGAGCAGTTGTCTCACAGGCCAGTTTTAAGAAATCATTTATTTGATGGGTTACCATGCCATAAAAAGAGGGAGAGTCCATCCATCCATTTTCCAACCCGCTGAATCCGAACACAGGGTCACGGGGGTCTGCTGGAGCCAATCCCAGCCAACACAGGGCACAAGGCAGGAAACAATCCAGGGCAGGGTGCCAACCCACCGCAGGACACACACAAACACACCCACACACCAAGCACACACTAGGGCCAATTTAGAATCGCCAATCCACCTAACCTGCAAGTCTTTGGACTGTGGAAGGAAACCGGAGCCCCCGGAGGAAACCCACGCAGACACGGGGAGAACATGCAAACTCCACGCAGGGAGGACCCGGGAAGCGAACCCAGGTCCCCAGATCTCCCAACTGCGAGGCAGCAGCGCTACCCACTGCGCCACCATGCCGCCCCAAAGAGGGAGAGTCAAAATGGAAATACATTTAAAACAAGAGCCCAGTGGTGCAGCCAATAGGAAAACTACAAAAGAGATTCAAGTTGAAGATGCAGTTTTGTTGAAATCTGTACCTCCATCCATCCATTATTCAACCCGCTATATCCTAACTACAGGGTCACGGGGGTCTGCTGGAGCCAATCCCAGCCAACACAGGGCGCAAGGCAGGAAACAAACCCTGGGCAGGGCGCCAGCCCACCGCAGGAAATCTGTACCTGACATTTTAAAAAAACTAAAATGATGGTTTGAGCATTCTGTAAATTGAGAATATGAGTGTGACCTTACTGATACTGAAGAAAGGGATAATATATGTTGCTTTAGCAGCAGCATGTGGATCCCGATTTTGTTTTTTTTTTTTGTATAAATGTTCTGTTAAATATTAATATTTTGCCACAAAGTGGAACAGGCCTTTTAAAAATGTTTAATGGATTTTCATTAAGTATATCTATCAGAAGAAGGTTATTTCCCGCAGATGTGATTTTGCACTAGTTTTGTTACATTCATTACAATACATTATTAACCCAAAAAATGAAGGTGAAATTGACCCCATATAAAGTTTTGGATTTTTTAAAATTCAATCCCCATAACTGATTTCTTAAGGGCATATGTGATAACATAATATAACATGTGAGTATATGCATGTGTCTGGTGAAATGGTGACATGAGGTTGTTTCGGGGGGGCTTTGAACTTCATGGAAGTCTTAATACTGCCTTGTTTCCTGGTAGCGAGACTTCAAATGAAGCACTGGATCAGATAATTTGACCATTTTTGTACAGTATAACAATATTTCAGAGTGACTGATATTATAAATGCATTTTAATGATCAGGAAAACTTTACATTAAATGTCTGTTATTATTTTGTATTTGCAGTGTTATTACTGAGTAATTACACACCACAATATAGTGTGACCAGACATTATTACAGTGTAATTGTGGTGTAACTTGAGTAACAGTGCGGCTAACTGCACATTTCTCATTCCTGTTTAATGCCTCATTGTGCACTTAGCTAGTCCATTATTTTAAGACACTTATTGTAAAATGTTGCCTGTCTTCATTTCAGCTACAGAAGAATGTGAACCTTCTAACAAGGGGCACCAGCTTGTCGCTATCCATGATATTCTCATTTGAAATATTCAACACTGTGGCAAATTGCTATAGACAGTTATATAAGGAAATTCTGTTGAGACAGACTACAAGATGCTTTTGAGAGTTTTTTTTTTGAATGGGGGCTGTTGTATTTGTAAATTTGTTATATGTGTGATTATTGCAGTGCATATTAAGCTTAGACGTTTATTTGTAAGAGAACTCTTCCTAAAATGGCCAGCATTTATAGATTGTAGCTGCTAACCTGCCATTCTTTTTGTATTCCAATAACTTAGTGACTCAGAAGGAGTTTAGTGACAGATTTCTTTAAAAAAAAAGTTAAGATGAAAGCTGCTCTAATGTGAAGGAGACATGTATTACTTATGGCAGGGCCTCCATGTATTGTACAAATGATGTTTCCCCTGTAGTTCAAACTGCAGCAGGTGAGTGAAAAAGATAATCATTTATGCAGCTTTCAGTTTACTGGCAAAGGCGACTTGCTGAAAGAGGCAGGGACTAACCCATTCATGCAGTGCAATGAATCCTGACACCATTAACATCCGCATTAATTCAGGAAAAATGTAACAGAAGAGGGCCTTCCACTGAATTGTTGAGTTTTTTTTCTGATTACTGACACTTTTTAGTATTACATTTTTTTTTCCTTAAGATGAGAAATCATGCAGAGTATAGTATATTTATTCTCACTTTGCATTACTCATTTCCTTTTGTATTTCAGGTAACGGATGGGATATTTGTATTCATATCATGCAAGTCTGTATTCATTTCTGAAAAAAGTTAATAATCATTTTCTAACATACATATTCAATTATAAGTTCTCATGGAACAAAAGAAACCATGAAACAGTATTTCAGGTGGTGAATCTAATGTAAAGATGATATACATTTGCTCATTCATCACTTTTTGAACCCTTTCAGGAGTGCATCCCATCAGCACAAGACACAAGGCAGGAACCAACCAGGTATGGAGCATGAAACCCACCACAGGTCACACTTAGGAACACACCTACACTCATTCATGGGATCAGTTTAGAGTTTCTAATCTGTTTTATCATGTTATCAGTTCACCAGTGACATACACACATCAAAGAAGATTCCCATTAGCCACTTAGGTTCTTTCCTTAATGGTGGATAAGAATAACTGTCAAAACCAGTTATACTACTGTTATCTGTAACCTCCTACCTGTATGATTGTGCATGCTGTAACCTACATACTCAACCCAAGACATCTTAATGACACTGGGGCTGTCTTTACTTCAAAACCTTTACTTCAGTCTAGTTAGCCACCAATAGAGGGCTTCAAAAAAGTGTCCTCTAGTCTACTCGTTTCAGACGTAATGAACAATCAGCTTCCCAGCCCGCTAATAGCAATCAGATAGAGACATTGTTTTAACCTTTCACTTTAAAATTATGTTTAAGCAGCAAATATAAGAAATGCAAAGAATCATACAGCATGGTTGGGTCAGAAAACTCCTTGGTGGCAGGGCCCCGGGGGTGGATGAGATACGCCCGGAGTTCCTCAAGGCTCTGGATTTTGTAGGGCTGTCTTGGTTGACACGTCCCTGCAACATCGCATGGACATCAGGGACAGTGCCTCTGGATTGGCAGACCGGGGTGGTGGTCCCCCTCTTTAAGAAGTGGGACCGGAGGGTGTGTTCCATCTACAGAGGGATCACACTCCTCAGTCTCCCTGGAAAAGTCTATTTGGGCGTTCTGGAAAGGAGGGTCCATTAGATAGTCGAACCTCGGATTCAGGAGGAACAGTGTGGTTTTCGTCCTGGTCGCGGAACAGTGGACCAGCTCTACACCCTTAGCAGAGTCCTGGAGGGTGCATGGGAGTTCGCCCAACCAGTCTACATGTGTTTTGTGGACTTGGAAAAGACGTTCGACCGTGTCCCTCGTGGAATCCTGTGGAGGGTGCTCCGGGAGTATGGGGTACCGGACCCCCTGATAAGGGCTGTTCGGTCCCTGTACAACTGGTGTCAGAGCTTGGTCCGCATTGCTGGCAGTAAGTCGAACCCGTTTCCAGTGAGAGTTGGACTCCGCCAGGGCTGCCCTTTGTCACCGGTTCTGTTCATAACTTTTATGGACAGAATTTCTAGGCGCAGCCAGGGTGTTGAGGGGGTCCGGTTTGGTGGACTCAGGATTGGGTCACTGCTTTTTGCAGATGATGTTGTCCTGTTTGCATCATCAGGCCGTGATCTTCAGCTCTCTCTGGATCGTTTCGCAGCTGAGTGTGAAGCGGCTGGGATGGGAATCAGCACCTCCAAATCCGAGACCATGGTCCTCAGCCGGAAAAGGGTGGAGTGCCCTCTCGGGGTTGGGAGCGAGATCCTGCCTCAAGTGGAGGAGTTCAAGTATCTCGGGGTCTTGTTCACGAGTGAGGGAAGAATGGAGCGTGAGATCGACAGGCGGATCGGTGCGGAGTCCGCAGTGATGCGGGCTCTGCATCGGTCTGTTGTGGTGAAAAAGGAGCTGAGCTCTAAGGCAAAGCTCTCAATTTACCAGTCGATCTATGTTCCTACCCTCACCTATGGTCATGAGCTGTGGGTAGTGACCGAAAGAACGAGATCGCGAATACAAGCGGCTGAAATGAGTTTTCTCCGCAGGGTGTCTGGGTCCTCCCTTAAAGATAGGGTGAGAGGGAGGGGCTCAGAGTAGAGCCGCTGCTCCTCCGCATCGAGAGGAGTCAGATGAGGTGGCTCGGGCATCTGATCAGGATGCTTCCAGGACGCCTCCCTGGTGAGGTGTTCCGGGCACGTCCAACTGGAAGGAGGCCCAGGGGAAGACCCAGGACACGCTGGAGGGACTATGTCTCCTGGCTGGCCTGGGAACGCCTTGGGATTCTCCCAGAAGAGCTAGAAGAAGTGGCCGGGGAGAGGGAAGTCTGGGTATCTCTGCTCAAGCTGCTGCCCCCGCGACCCGACCTCGGATAAGCGGAAGAGGATGGATGGATGGATGGTTGGGTTCATACAGTCTTCATTCATTCTCAAATTACAATTACCAGATGGCTTCTTTCCTTTAGTTGCAAATTATATGTCCTTAATTGAAAAATGAAATGAAAAAGATTCCTTGCCAGTGGGTGAGCTCCATGAAAATGTCCATAGCAGTAACAGAGAGAAATCTCCTTGAAAATGTTTGTTTCATCTGAGAAGCTCCTTGCAAGTGTCCTTTTTTTAACCAAACATCAACTGAACTGAGCTCTTTACAAAAGTGTCAGAAAAGCAACCACTGAACTAAACATGTAAGTTTTTAAGTAGCGGCTGAGAGAGAGACAGGGCTGGCAAGTTGTGTGAGGTGAAAAGGTGATTGCCTCAGATGGCAAGTCAGTGTAGGCTTTTTTATGCAACTGTTATTTTTTAGCATCACAAAATAATAATGCAAAAATGTAGGATAAGTAAAAACCTTAAGGATGACATGCATACCTACAGTAGTTTTCTGTTTCTTGTATGTTCAAAACATGCAAAATGTGTGCATTTTTTGCTAAAATATTATTAACACTTCCTGGAAAGGTGGTGTTCATAGTAAACAGTGAAAAAAATGTAATTCATACAATGCTTTGTATTTGATTTGAAGACAGGACTCTTGACCAATGAATGAGGGGGAGGAGCGGATCTTCAATGCAAATGTGCACACATATTGCACATTTTGACCATAGAAATGGTTGAATGACAATTTTTTCCCATAGATGTTTTCACATCATTTGCTGTTGCCCAGAACTGGTCACAGAAGGGACCCATTGAGTTTGAATATTCAATTTGTAACTTCTCCACAAAAACACAAGATTAAAAATTTTTCTCACCCACTACTACAAACTACATGTGGTAAGTAACATTTTAAAAAATATATCATTTTTGGGTGAAGTATATTAAAAAGATTAATTGTTAAGAATAGCTTTTAATACAATGTTCATAATATTCACATTCATCTCTACAAATATTTAAATTTAAATTGAATTGATTCTGTTTTCTTATGGGCTCTCTCCTTTTTCCATGAAATGAACTTACATTAAATTTGAAATGTAGTAATAATACATGTCAAGGTATGCACTTTGAACATTTTATAGCACACCAGGGCATAGTTTGTCAGAAGGTAGAAGGATTTTTTTTAAGAACAAGAAACTGTTCTTGGTATTTGACTGATTTAAGACTCCAGAAATGCTTAAACTATAGATTCCGCTGGAAGTCATAAAAGAACTCCTCAAGGCTACTGATCACTAACAAGGTGGTAAATTATTGTAGTTCCTTTATGATATCTTTAGTTTTCATTTATAAAGGCAGCATTTAAAAAGAAGAAAATTCTTTATTTCACATTGTTTTTTATTTCTGTTTCCAACAAATAGCCCATTAGTTCATAGCTGTACCTTATAATCTGTATTTGTAATTATTCTGCTCTAGAGACCTTTCCTTTTGATACACCTTTACAAAGATGTAACAATGTAAGCCAAAAATGATGTCATTTAAATCGTTAAATTAAAACGTGCCACCATTTTAACATTGTTAAAATTCCACTTGAATGCATCACTTCTAGCAAAAAAGGCAGCACAATCAGTTACAGTGCACCTACCTAAAATATCTGTTTTAAATCTGAATGGTATCAACTATATTTTTTACACTCTTCATTTGTTCTTTAGTTATTTTCCATTTCTGAAAACTAAACAGAGTGAAATATTCAAGGTCAAAGGAAAAGGTGCCACTGAAACTATTTTTGTATTAAATAAATAAATAGCCCAATGGGTTTTGATAACAGCAATATTTATGAGTCAACATTTTAGAACCTGTGGCTCACAATCGTAAGTGATTTGAATGAGCCAATTTTTGGTCCTTACTATTGGCTGAGCTCTGCTGCCACTGGGAGGATAGGATCAGTGACTTTTTTTTTCTGCAGGCAATGCCTGACTTAATGCATTACACAAAGAATGGATGAAATAGTTTAGAAGGTTAGTGGGGGGCTGTTGAAAGAGATCAGAGTGACTATTTCAAGTCAACAATTTTGACTTCACAGATTAAGATGGCTGAAATTAGAACAGACATGCGGTCTCCTCTCAGACATGATATAATTAAGACTTTCATACAATACATCACTCTGTATGCCTGTCATACTTTTTGCAACACTAAAGGATTAGATATTTTACCAAATATTAAAAAAATAAACATGCTTGCCTAATGGAAACAGAGAAGAGGAAATGCTGGGATTGTTTGAAAACATTTGAATTAAAATTACAATGGAGATAATCTGCAGATTCATTACAAATGATTAAAATGGTAGTTGGGCTGGCACATAGACCTGGGTCTGAAGCACCGTGTGTAGGATTTGTACATTCAGATGGTATCGAAGTCAGTTTTTCTTAGGGTTCTCTGGTTTTCTCCCTACATCCCATAGATCACTATACAGTGATCCCTTGCTATATCGCGCTTCAACTTTCACGGCTTCACTCTATTGCGGATTTTATATGTAAGCATATCTAAATATATATCACGGATTTTTTGCTGGTTCGCAGATTTCTGCGGACAATGGGTCTTTTAATTTATGGTACATGCTTCCTCAGTTGGTTTGCCCAGTTGATTTCATACAAGGGACGCTATTGGTGGATGGCTGAGAAGCTACCCAATCAGAGCACATATTATGTATTAAATAAAACTCCTCAATGATATATGATATGCTTCGCATACTTAAAAGCCCGAATAGCACCTATTGGTTTTTGATTGTTTGCTTTTCTCTCTCTCTCTCTCTCTCTCTCTCTGACATTCTCTGACATTTTCTGCTCCTGACGGAGAGGGTGTGAGCAGAGGGGCTGTTCGCACACTGGCCTAGAGGATGCGGATGCTCTTCTAAAAAATGCTGAAAGACTACCTTCACATTGCTCCCTCCCTTATGGCTGCTTTGTCGGGCGGTGCTTCACATACTTAAAAGCCAAACAGCACCTATTGATTTTTGATTGTTTGCTTTTCTCTCTCTGTTTCTCTCTCTCTCTGACATTATCTGCTCCTTACGCGCACTCCTTTGAAGAGGAAGATATGTTTGC
This sequence comes from Erpetoichthys calabaricus, assembly GCF_900747795.2. NCBI lineage: Eukaryota > Metazoa > Chordata > Cladistia > Polypteriformes > Polypteridae > Erpetoichthys > Erpetoichthys calabaricus. Next base: position 42,973,172 of record NC_041408.2, on the reverse strand, counting down.
ATTCTTTTAATTGTGAGATGGAACTGTCATTTCTGTCTTGTCATGGAGCACAGATTAAACTTTTGAAAAAGAGACAAATGTTTGTTTGCAGTGTTTAAAAGTCCCTGTCTCAACAAGGGTGTTATTTCATGTCTGGAGGGCTCTAATAATGTTAAAAAACGTATTTAGAAGGTCGTAACCAGGTTTTCTATGCTCTAACTGTGAAAATATCCATCCACCCATTTTCCAACCTGCTGAATCCGAACACAGGGTCACGGGGGTCTGCTGGAGCCAATCCCAGGCAACACAGGGCACAAGGCAGGAACCAATCCTGGGCAGGGTGCCAACCCACCGCAGGGCACACACACACCAAGCACATACTAGGGCCAATTTAGAATCGCCAATCCACCTAACCAGCATGTCTTTGGACTGTGGGAGGAAACCGGAGCAAACCCACGCAGACACGGGGAGAACATGCAAACTCCACACAGGGAGGACCCGGGAAGCGAACCCAGGTCCCCAGGTCTCCCAACTGCGAGGCAGCAACGCTACCCACTGCGCCACTGTGCCACCCCTGTGAAAATATTTGATTTATAAATAAAGAATCCTACTTCGCGGAAATTCATTTATCGCTGTAGAGTCTAGAACTGATTAACCCTGATAAACAAGGGTCGACTGTAATTGGATATTCTAAAATGAGCAAGAATGAATGTGTCAGTGAGTGAGTGAATGTGTTCTGCAATGGTCTGGCACCTGTCTAGGCTTGGTACCTGTGCTGTAGCTGATGCTATGACTGTGTGACAATGTAATAGAATATATCTTTACATCATTAAATATTATAAGGTATTTGGACTACAGAGTGAACTGAACTGAATTGAATTAAGGAAGAAGCAGCTTCTCTAAATCAATGGATGGTATATTCTGGCATTACAGCCACTTAAAGCAGTGCTCTTTTGCATACTTTACTATAAATTATTAAATATATTTTCTAAATTTCATTAATCATTTTAGTTTAGGCATAAACTTGAGTATGCATTTTCAGTTACTGTATAGGTGGGGCCCATGTTAATGCCAGCATTTGAAAAAAAAAATCTCCAAAATAACATTGTCAAGATTTGAAGGTCCCTAAATTCCTACTATCTACCACAATTGAAATCTATCTAGTTTATTCCATATGTCTATGGTTCTCTGTGTGAAGAAACACTTTGTATCATTTGTGCAAAATTTACCTTTAACAAGTTTCCAGCTGTCCTTGTTGAACTCATTTTAAAATAACAGTCTTGATCCACTGTACTAATTCATATCATTATTTTGAAAACTTCAGTCATGATGCCTTTTAATGTCCATTTGCTTAGACTAAAAAGGTTCAGCTTCTTTGATTTTTCCTCATAAATCTTAACCTGCAGTCCTTGAATCAGCCCAGTCACTCTCCTTTGGACTTTTTCTAGCACTGCTTTGTCTTTTTTGTAGCATGGAAACCAAAACTGCTCCAGTACTCCAGGTGAGGCCTCATCAGTGTGTTATAAAGCTTAAGCATAACCTCCTTCAATGTGCTCTCACCTTATTGCAATGTATAACCTAGCGCAAAAGGCCTTCTTAATGGCTTCTGTACACCATGTTCATGTTGATAGTGATGAGTGCACTTTGTCTACTAGGTCCTTCTCATAAAGTGTACATCCTATGTGTAATACCTTACATTTACTACCATTAAATTTAATCTACCACAAATTTGCCCAAATACTGTCCAAGTTCCCATGTAACACATTAGTTTTACATTTTCTGAAGTTCCACATAGTTTGGTATCACATGCACATTAACCAGCTTGTTGTTTATAATCCTATCCAGATAATTTATATATATTAAAAATAGCAGCAGCCCTAGGATTGACCCATGAGGTTAACATAACCAAATTCTATTTGGGATCGTCACACCATAACCATTTTCTTTTTGTGTTTTAGACAATCATGCACCCATTAGACAAGAGGAAATTGGCACTTAGATAGCCACATAGTTTTTAAGGAGAACATCGAATTTCTACATAGAATGTGACCTCATAGCTTCAATACTAATCACTGTGCCGCATGCTATTAAAAAAAGTCAAAGTTTTCTTATTATTAAGCATCTCCAATCATTTCAATTTTGTTTTATGCTGAATACCCCAGGCTCAATGCTAAAACACAAGCACAGGGTTAATTTTCTCATATTCTAACTCACTTAGATGAGGTCTGTAGCATAATTTCAAGTTAATAAAGAAGGAAAATCTATTTATTTTTGGTAGATGGATGTGGTTAACATGCAATTAAAATGCATCATAAAATGTACAATAAACACAAGCTGAGTAGCAAAAAGATAATACCAAGGTTAAAGGGTATACAGAATATTAGCTTAACCAAAGGGGTTGTGTAGTTTCTTTCTAAAATTATTCAGAAAATGTTCTTATTTTTTTAAGCCCGCCTTGCAGCAATCAGCATTTTTAGCAATAACTCAGAAAGATGACACAATATAAGGAATTAAGGTGATCATAGTAAACCCTGAATAAACATGTCAGCACTGAAATAATAAATAGGTATAGAAAGTGTAGGTAAAATTATTGTAATAGGAATTTTAATAACATAATGTTATACAAAATAAGAAAACAGGCAAAACACCTCAAGCTTTACGCAACCATGAAAATGCAGTGCAAGCTGTGAAGACAGAAGCTCCCAGTATGCATCACAAACACACTGACAGAACATACAATACCCTTCCAATTAACTGTGTAAGCATCAGCAGACTTCTGAAGATGTTTTGACAACACAGATGACGTGTATGACTGCTTAATGTGTTGAAAAAGATTTATACGTTTTGCTTACATTCCGCAGGAATTTCAAAGTGACTTAAGGAATATAGATGCTGAAAAAGAATCACTTGTGTTGAAAGTTAATCTTTGGCACGTGATTTAGTACGATGAACTTTTCTTTTTGTCCGTTCAAAGCAAATCTGTATTTTAAATTAAAATAAAGCTACACTCTACCAGAAAATTTTAGACTTATTTAATCAGACTCATTTAATTTGTGCAGACTCTTACAACCCAGTCAATTAATTCAAGAAGTCATGTTTATTGTATGTCATTTCTGTTCTAAAAAAGACTTTATACAGTATGAGTCAAATATTGATTAAACAAATTCTACTGCATAAATAAGTTGAGGCAGAAGTTGATTATTTCTCTTTATGTTGTAGCACCTTTGAAAGATTATACTATATAAATGCATTTTATACATCAAACTGAATTTAAATGAAAAAGGATTTGGCAGAAATAATTAATTTTTGAATGGCACAGTGATTAAGTAAGTCGACTCCAATGAAACATGATGAATTCTGATCATACAGAAATCAGCTCCTTAAGTCTAAGCTATCAGTTGATTAAGGTGACCTGACCCATCTAAAAGGCTGCAACTTCATCCAACCTTCCATTATCAAACCTGCTTAAGCTAATGCAATGTCATGGGAGTAGAGCAAAACCTTGCAGCTTTAGGAACAAAAGATTATCACAGGGCATACTCACATAGATAGATAGATAGATAGATAGATAGATAGATAGATAGATAGATAGATAGATAGATAGATAGATAGATAGATAGATAGATAGATAGATAGATAGATAGATAGATAGATAGATAGATAGATAGATAGATAGATAGATAGATAGATAGATAGATAGATAGATACTTTATTAATCCCAAGGGGAAATTCAAATACTCAAGTTTTCTTATTTTGTATACATCAAGCCTTCTTACAGTTACCAGTTAATCTAAGCTGCAAATTTTTGGATACTGTGAAAAAAAATCCAATTAGATACAGGGGAAATGGGAAAACTCCACCAGACAGTTATTCAAACCCAGGACTCTAGAGATGTGAGGGAGCAGTGCCAACTGTGGCTACATTCACACTACATCTCCATTTAAAAAAGAGTTTTTTCTTTAAAGAAAACAATTTCCACCCATACTGTTATTTTCACATTATTTATGAAAATATCTCTGTCCTAATTGAACACATTTTTGATTTATCTATCTGCCAACTTCAGGCATGCATGTACTGTACCTGTGTAAAAATCCTTGATGGGATGATAATCCAGCAAGGCACAGGATTTATTGCAGAATTGTAGTGACTGGTAAATTATTTACCTTTTGTGCATGTATGCAGCTGTGCAAAATACAATTTAGATGCATACAAGTAAACAACACAACACGTGCTATGGAAAGCAACTCTTCTATGCTTGCTATGCTGGAATATGTTTTTCTTCCACAAAGGGTGACCAGTTAGGTAATGTGACATTGTAATGAACAGAATACAATCAGGGAAGGGCTGCATAATAAGAATGAACCAGAGCACGATTAGAGTCGGTTTTCAAAACTGCCATATTCACCCTTCCACATTACATTGCTGAGGCTGTGTTTTCAGACTTATATGGCTCTGGAGAGTGTTTTCAATAGTCTCCGTTTTCAGGGTAGTGTGGATGAAAGATGAAAACAGAGAACAATGTCTGTGCTTTAAAATAAAAACTTTCTGTAGTAGTGTGAACTGGGCCTGTATATTTTTGCACTTGGAAATGCAAGAAATACTTAGGAGTCTTAGTAGGCTCACTAATTACTGTAGATACTCGTGTATTAGTCGATCTCGCAGATAAGTCGAGTGTATTTTTTAAGTCGAAAATTACAAAATTTGTATGACCCGCGTATAAGTTGAGGGTAAAACTAATTATAAATAATTATATTTATGGCAGTTGTTCGCATCTTCCGTTGGCTCTTTGGCACGGCCTCTGAAGCAGTAGCAGGAGCAGATCGATTTGGAGCCATAACGAAGGGCTTAACTATGCACAAAGATAAACACAAAAGAGCACAAAAGTTAACTCTTTACACAGCGAAACACGTTGATGCTGAATGAGCGAGACGAGACTTCCTGGTTAATGCAGCAGAATCGAATTTGGCGCTCCGTCGCTGAGCCAATCAGCACACAGGAACTTAACTGCTTGCTCTAATTGGGTAGCTTCTCAGCCATCCGCCAATAGCGTCCCTTGTATGAAATCAACTGGGCAAACCAACTGAGGAAGCATGTACCAGAAGTAAAAAGACCCATTGCTGGCTTATAATTATTAAATTGTGTTGCCCCGCGGATAAGTCAACCCTGTTTTTTTGAATGAATTTTAAGGCATAAATTTTTCGACTAATACGCGAGTATCTACGGTACCTCTCAGTAGTGTCAGGAGTGAATAAGGCTATTGGGAGTTAGGGTTACATAGTATACTATGTCAAGTACATGTCAAAAAAAGTTAATCTTATAAGAATGCACTTTTGAGACCTTATTAGGAATGCTGTTGTACAGTGTAAAAGAACAGACTCGACACACGTAAAGGAAGGTTTGGGGCAGCCACCCGTATAATGTTCCTAGCTGCAAAGGTTTTTCTTTTTTTATGCAACACAGTTGTTGATTGCATTGAGTCCAAGACAGAACTGATCAAGGTTGGAAAAGATGGCGGTTTTAAGTGGTCAGACAGGAAGTGATGTAGGGTAACCAGAAGTGATGTAGGGAACAGGAAGTGATGTCCTTGTAGGTGCCGGAACAGGAAGTGACATCCTTCTAGGCGCCGGAACAGGAAGTGACATCCTTCTTGGCGCCGGAACTGGAGGTGACGTCCTTGATTCAAATAGGTTTTCCCGCGGCTGGTCTGTAGAGACAACAGGAGAAGGTTTAGTGCACCCCGCCCACCCCTGGCCTGGCGTGGAATTACCTTTACTTGGTCCACACAACGTCCCCCTACTCGCACGTGTGTGACAACAGTTTTAGTCTCTGTATTACAGAAAAATATACAGTTGTGCTAGAGAAAGTCGTGAAAATCCAGAATATATTGACTAGGTTTATTCTAGGTCCACAGAATATGAATTAAAACACAGGAAGAAATTAATTTTATCAATGTATACAAATTGAGATTAAAAGGTGACATGACAGGAGTTTCTTGAATTATAAAGGCTGGGTGTCAGAAGTCAATTTAAAATGAGTTTTATTATTTTGAAAACAGTGCACCAATGCAAGCTAGTTAAGCTACCATTTGTGCCCATAGCTATAATGGACAAATATTAGAAGCTTTTTCTTCATACAAACACTGATATGTGTGGTAAATTACAAAATGATGTCATGTCAGGGCGGCACGGTGGCGCAGTGGTAGCGCTGCCGCCTCGCAGTTAGGAGACCTGGGTTTGCTTCATGGGTCCTCCCTGCGTGGAGTTTGCATGTTCTCCCCGTGTCTGTGTGGGTTTCCTCCGGCCGCTCCGGTTTCCTCCCACAGTCCAAAGACATGCAGGTTAGGTGGATTGGCGATTTTAAATTGGCCCTGGTGTGTGGGTGTGTTTGTGTGTGTCCTGCGGTGGGTTGGCACCCTGCCCAGGATTGGTTCCTGCCTTGTGCCCTGTGTTGGCTGGGATTGGCTCCAGCAGACCCCCGTGACCCTGTAGTTAGGATTCAGCGGGTTGGAAAATGGATGGATGGATGTCATGTCATTTTCTAACCTGCTTAATCCAGATGAAGGTCATGCCAGGTTGGCTGGAGTCTGTCTCAGCTAGGAAAGAGTGCATTCAGGAATAAACCCAGTACAGGGTGCCAGTTCATTGTAGGGCAAGCACACACACCCACCCACCAAACACTCACTATGGTCAATTTAGCATCACCGATTCACTTAACCTGCACGTCTTTGGACATTGGGAGGAAACCCACACAGACGTTGGAAGAACATGCAAACTTCATGCAGGAAAGATATGGGACATAATCTCTTATTGCAGGGCAGCAGCACTACCACTGTGCCACTGATGTAATGTATAATTCATTTTACATTTACTTTTTTAGCAGATATTTTTATCCAAAGCAATTTACAAAATAGGTCTACATGACTGAGTAAACATCAGTCTGGGGACTGTATAGGAACAAGTGTTAGAGGACAAGAGTCCACAATTCCTAATGCTTTTGGGACCTTCAAATCTTGAATTGATTACATTTTCCAAAATTTAGGTAAATAAGGTTGATAAACTCTGTTAGGATACAGTGGCTATACTCATTAAAACTTTTTCTTGTGTTCCTAACTTACCAGTTCTGTGTTCGTTTATAATCATTAATTATCAATATACCAAAGAAATTCAAATTTCTGTGATTTAAATAGATAGTATAGCCATAGTAAAAATAATAGCATTGGAATCAGGAGTGGCAAAGCATTCATTCATTTCCCTAACTTTCTTACTGTAGTGTAAATTTTTGGGAAACCAGAGAACATTCTGTCAACACCAGTGAAGAACCAGCCTTAGATATGGAACGACTCCATTGCAAGACACACATATTTTTTGGCTAATTTAAATTCACTAGATATGCTATCCCCCACAACTTTAGTTGTGGGAAAAAAACAGAAGAAATTCCTTATTGACTGGGAGTCGCATCAGCCTGAGAAATTAATCCCATGACTCTGATGCTGTGGGACAACTAATCTGAGAACTATGTCACCTTGATATTCAATACATTAGTAGGTTTAGCTTAAACTCTTTCTATATAAATGTGAAGTAGTGAGTCTGGAAAAGCCTCTCTTAGTCCCATCATAATTATGTGCAGGGGTACAATTTGTAATATTTTACTTTTTATGTAAGCATTGTCACAAATTACATTAAAAAAATCAAAAAACAAAACATTGCCCACTGTCATAAAAACAATTTAGCCCCATCTTAAATTATATTTCTCAATTCGCTTTAAGGTCTGTATTACACTATTTAACTAACTTTATTATGGGTGGAGGCAGTGGTGTAACTATAGGCAGTGAAGGCAGGGTAGTTGCACTGAGGCCCACAGAGCTGGAGGGCCCACAGTCATTGGAAGGCTTTATTATTAACATACTTGCCTACTTGACATTTATTTAATAAGGTTAACAGTGTTAATATTCCCAGAACACCATAAAGCTTAATTCTGATTATTGACCTTTTATGTAGCTTATATGCTTAATGTATCTCATTGATGGTGGTTATTTTTAATTGGATTTAATTTAATTTCACATGCAGTGGACTTGATTTATTGTTTGCACTGGGGCAGTTAGATTCTGCATACTTTTTCAGGTAGATATCATGGAATGAAGATATTATTCGCTAACTCGTTTCCTGTGGCTACTTTTGACACCTTTCATTTATCTTAAAGTCTATGTCTTATTTAAAAATACATCTGTTTATTTCTCTTCAGATGATCTGACAAACCAAAAGAAAAATTAATTAACTCTATCTCTGAACTCTGGGAGGCTCAGGATCATTCAAAGCTTCAATAGTATATCATCATTTGTTATCATTTCACTAAACTATCAATTTAACAAACTAATTGGGGAAAAATGGAAACAAAGTCCAATAATATAGTTTGAAGAATGACAGGTATGTGTTTTAGTCCCAAACAGGAAAAGAAATGCCGTATTGCTGATGTAAATTCTTGCTGAAGGTTAGTGTTCACAAGATGATAAAACCAAAATGTCTAGTAATACTTTACATCTAAGAAAAAAACTGGCATCACCAGAATATGTCCATTAAATCCAAAAATATTTTTTAAAGTAGTCTTCCTTTAGTAACTGCCATTGAGCTTATCGTATTAACCATTGCTTTCAAGTTGAGAACTAAAATAGGCACTTCATTAGTAGCAACAGGGAAACAGAAGTGGGGTATTCAAACAAAACCAGCATCACAAGCTTCAGTGAGTACTGCAAGACAGGAGTAGGTCCTTACGATGCTAAGGCCATCAGGTAAAAACAAGCTCTGGTAGGAATTATTTGAAGCAAAGAAACGCAAGATTAAATTGTACAACAAAACCAATGTAAACCAAAAAAACTACAAAGATACACTGAGGCTGTGAGCAAAGGTTTTCTGAAGTGCTGGAATAAAATCAGAATAGAAAGACAATCAAAGAAGTGAATTGACAATGAGAGTTTAACACCACAGGATTAGATGGATTTCCGAGGTTTGATTCTCAGCCAAGCAATGGTTGTCTGTGGGGAATTAACTCATTCTACTGATTTTCTCCAGGAACTCTGGTTTCATTTCACATCCTTAAGGTCAGTGAGTCAGTCATTTTCTAACCTGCTTAGCCCTAAACAGGGTTACAGGGGGTGCCTACTCAGCCAGCACAGAGCACAAGGCAGGAACAAACCCTGGACATGGCACCAGTCCATTGCAGGGCATATACACGTACACTTACACACACACATTAGGGCCAATTTAGTATCACCAATCCACCTAACCTGTGTTTGGACTGTGAGAGAAAACCAGAGCACCTGCAGGAAACCCAAGTAGAAACAGGGAGAACATGCAAACTCCATGCAGGAATCACCAGAGACACGAACCCTAGTCTCCTTACTGCAAGATAGCAGCACTACCACCACTGTGCCACCATGACACCCTCATCCTTAAGGTGTGTTAAAGGAGTGGTGTCCCAATTGAGGCTGATTTCTATATTTCATCTCCTGGTCCCTGCAATCATGTAATTGATTAAGTAAGTTTAGAGTTGAATGGATGGAAAATACAATATCTCTTGAACAGATCTGATGGGGAGCTGGCACCTACCCTAGAATTTAACGTATTTACCCAGTGGCACTTCCAATATTGATGATGATTAAAGAAAATACAGATAATATTAAGTACTATTTTGTCAATCATGAAAACTAGTGAAGAACTGCTGAAACGTCAGATAGCATTTACATTTCAATTCTCTGACAGATGTTGGTTTTACTCCGAACTCTAATCTAATATGATGACTCAGCATGTGCATTGCTGAGAAATCTGACAGCAACAACTTTATCCAGGAGGGCATCTTCTGGTGACCTTTGACCTGCAAGATTAAGAAACACATTGACCTTCATAGCCGCCAATGGAAATTAGAAGTAGCAGATTCTGTTTTGGTTTTATGCAATTCTAGTAAACTTTAAATTAAAAAAGAAAGGTATACATATTTTTAGGTTTTTTTTAAATAGTGTAGTTTCATAAAAGTAAATTATATTTTTTTGCAATAATATACGGATGCATACTTTTGAGGTCTCCATACATGAATCAGTATGCAGCAACATCCTCAACTTCATAGTTGATGAAGTTCAAAGTTTTTAATCTCACTGCAATTGCAAGCTACTGAAGAAGATCTGTTTTTTAATACTTTCATTTAACAATGTAAATTTCCAAGCAAATTAATCTATGGCTCAGATACTGTTATAAACAGTAACTTAAAATTTAAAAGTACCAAGCCTATTCTTTACAACTGGGTGAATATTGCATATAATTTGAAGCAGTACAATTTTAAAAAAACAGCTGATCAATACCTCATCGATACCTAACACAGGGCTGATTAACCCACATCATGTTACATACTGCTTACGTAACATGATTGTAATGAGACCAGAACTCTATAAAAAGAAGTACAAAAAAAAGAACAGTGAGAACAAATGGGAAATTCACTGCAGTACAGCATAATGTATAGAATTTTAGTCTGAGGAAAGCAAGCTGCTTGTTATGAAAAGACATAAGACAATATAACACAGAACTACCTATGCCAGTTTAGTGTTGTGATGAGCTGGAGTTTGTCGTGGCAGTATTGGTTGAAAGGCAGAAACCAGCCCAGGGGAGGATACCCCTACACTGCAGATCCAACTAATTCCCATGCCTTCACTCACACAGACTGGGTTTAGAATTGCTTATTAACCTAACATGCAAGTCTTTGCGATGTTGAAGCAAAGTATGAAGGGTGCCATTTGAGATAATATGCTGTATGAATTTACCTACCTAAAGTACCCACCATAGTCTGGGTATAAATAAACAAGGGAAAAAAACTGTCTTTTAGAAATTCAACATAGCGACACACTACCCATAATGAGACAAAAAAAAAATACTCTTAGACAAAAGCTTAAGTCTTCTGAGACAATTACATTTTTATCCAAATTAATTGAGAAGAAAATGCAGATACTTGCCATCTTAGATGCAATTCCACTTTGGCTGCTGCAAAACGTTGTGCGTGCTGATGACAATATCTTCAAATGAGCCTCAATGCATTCATGCAGCCTGATGAAAATTGTAGTCACCTTTTGTCACCACTATTTTTTGAGCTGCCCCCATTCCATTATAACTTCTCTTCCTAGTATGCCATTTGGTCTATTCACCCAGCATTTGGGCAGGAACAGGCCTTACAGTTGGGTATATTTCCATCCTGAGGCACATGCCCATGCTGACTACCACAGCATTAATTTAGTGTGGCCAGGATCGGCCTTAAAAACCATATTTTGTGAATGGAAATACAATACCAATTTAAATGTGTATGGCTTCATGTTAAATATGAAGCAGAAAATATAATATAAACTCAAATTATACCTCTCTTATTGTTGGTTATGCTTTGTATTCCAGTTCTCACACCTTTGCACTGAATTTCAGCTTGCAATAAATTTCTAAGATAAACATGAAGTCTCAATTTATGTTAAAGAATGGCTCCAGCAATACTGGGAACATAAAAAGAAAAAAGTACCATTCAGATTTTCAGCTTTATATTGTAAATGATGGTCTTAAGCTGTTTAGTGTTAAAATAAAATTGAAATAAATCATGTTTTTAACAGTGTTGTAGTAAAAAATTTTGCTCAAAAAAGAAAATATTTTGTGGTTTGTAAAATATTTATTAAGTGTTTTCAGTTGAATTCCTTTGAGGAGTGCTGACCGACTGAAGTGGAATAATCTCAATTTCCAAGGTAAGAAATTAAGCAAGTGTTCACTTGCAAATGATTGCGGCACTGTTTTAACAAGGCCACATTCATGATGATAGAATAATTGAATCATGTCACAGAGCTGGTTTATTTTTTTAGGATTTTTGTTTTCTTAATTCTTTTTCTTCTGCAGTCATTTTGCCCATTGAAAAACATCAGGGACCTCAGGCAAGGGAAGGACAGTTCATGTCACAATGAGAGATGTGCCAATCAAGCTTTTCTTATTGCTACTTGCTATACAAACCATATGTAATATCATAGAAGGTTTTGTCTTCATAAATGACTACCACATGCTGATTAGACTGCAGTTTCCCCATTGAAGAGTATCATGCCTGTCTCATGGTAATCAGAACAGGAGGATCACACTTATATTATATGAATTTCCTTCACATAAATATCTAATCGTATGCTTCTTTTGAAAGGTCTAATGTTGTTTGGAAAACAACAGTCTGTGGCAGATGAATAACCTATAATGTATTTTCAAATGCATTTTCCCCAAAATAGTATACTTCACCCACGATGTCTACTTAAGATGCTGTGGGGAAATTTACATTTAAGAAATATCTGTATTACCTTGGTTTATTTTCATCTGCTCTTGAGTACAGCCATCAAAGGTAACATCCCTGAGTAAGTATTACCATGAACAATCAGTAAATTAAAAGATTTAGCTATTACATCAACGCTTTTAACTCTGAACTGAATTAAGCAAGTTGGAAAATGGAAAGATGGATGGATGGATAATAACGTGGATGGAAGGATGGATGGACAAAGGCTTGTTGCCTGTATATACACTGACAAACACTATATATAATGAAAACTGATCAACTGATTGATTGCATATCACAATAAATTTGACATTTCTAAACTGTGGTTGTTCATGGATGTGTGGTCAGAAAGCTAGGGATAAGTGAATGAGTAATCAGATGAAACTGAAATTCATATGGTAACATTCTGCTGTCTTTTGTGAGCATAATTTGTGATAGAGGGCAACTCTACCAGTGTTATTCGGGATCAAACCCCACCATAATCCAAACTCATAAAAAATAACAGCTTTTTCTATATCTTTTTGAGCCACTAGGTGTGTTCTGGTAGTACAATCCCCAACTTTACCAGTTACAATGACAATCTTAGCAACCACAATCCTAAAGATGAATCAGTGACAGAAAAAAAACTTAAAGCTTGCACTTAAAGCGTACAAATACTTATCCTCTTCTGTAGGAGTCAAGAAACTGGAAAGGAGGGTTGCTAAGTAATGGTAAGATTGTGGGAAGGCGTAGTGGTTCTCCGTGAAGTGAGATTTCTTGTGGAGAAAACACAGTAATGTGCACATTGGAGCCTTTAGGTGTGTCATCATATGTCAGATATTAAAAAATTCCCTGTGCTTTATTACATAGATATAAATAAAAGACATAAATAGATTTGACTTTACTGGTGTACAGGCATTATGCAGCTGTGGAAAAAAAAAAGGTAAACATGAAAGTGTGAAAAAGAACTTAAGTAGCAATATTCTTTGCTCTCCATCCCAAACATCCTTGAAATTTCCAAAAAAGATAATTTTAGTAAGTTTTGCATTTCGCAATTGTGAAATTGCATGGAAAATTTATTTTAGTTTCAGTTTTGCAAAAGTATGCATATTGTAATTTGCCTGTTTTGTTCATTACTAATTACAATAGTTAACTACAGAATTTTTTTACAGATCACTAAAGTTGATTCTCTATATGCTGCTCATTAGGTAAGTGAGTTTTTAAGTTGTATGAAGGCATCTTTTCCATTTTGTGTTCTAGTCTTCCCCTTCCTCGTGGCCCTTCATTTTTTGGACCAGAAATTTCATATTTGCAACTCTCAGGTCTTTAGCGCCTGTTTAGTTTTGGCCTTTAGATAAAGGTGATATAATTAATAAAAAAAAATGAAAATTTGACTTTGCAATAATTTATTACTACATGAGAGGGGTGTCTCGTATGCACAGTTCATTTCACAATCCCCCACAGAATTTTGATGGGATTCAGATCCTGGTTTTGACTTGGCTATTCCAGAACCCTCCATTCTTTTGTGGATTTACTGGTATGCTGTTGTGTTTAGAGCTGTTATAATGTTGCAAGGTCCACTTTCGATTAGCTTCAGTCTTCTGACAAATAGTCCAACATTACCCTGAAGCCCACTTTGGTACAAAGAACAGTTCACAGTGTATTCTGTGATGTTGAGCTGCCCAGGACCTGATGCAGCAATGTAGCTCCAAACCATAACTTTTCCACCACCACCATTGAAACCAAATAACCCTGTCTTTGCTTGGTCTATGTTTGGGTGTTAATGGCCAGTCCGTGTTGTGCAAGCTCTAGTGACAAACTCATGCACTTTGGCATCAACAGTGTCAAGAGCTAGCCTTCTTTCAGCATATTGTATTCTGCTTTCGCGCTGAACTTGGGGTGGCCAGGAATGGACAAGTGGACAGTTGTTTAAAATCTTCTGCATTTGTATCTTTCAGATAGGGCAATAGTTGATTTCCAATTGTTTGGAGATATTTTTACAATCCATTTCCAGACTCAGGAATCTGTAACCTTCTTTGTGAAGGCCTCAGAGAGGTATTTTGAGCATGGTGACAATGCACACTTCAGGAACCAAAAGCAAACTAAACTAATTAAGTTTTAAATAACACAGGTAGTCGAAGATGTCCTAATCATTTGCACCTGATCTAGTGCAAGTCAAGTCAAGTCGGGGTGCATACACTGATACAGTGTGTTGCCGCGCCCATCACATGACAAAACAGCTCGGGATCCCAGTTGGCAACCCCCCAGGCAGACACGTGGTCCAGTCCCACCCTCCGGAAATGACCATCTATCTGCCGCAGCCAGGTGTTAAATGGGCGACCCCTTGGCCTGGTCCAGCCACTCTGTCCCCAACAATGAGGACCCTACCAGCTGGATCACGCTTGGGGAATCGCACCACATGGCCATAGTACCATAACTGACACTCCCTCACAATGCAGGTAATGTGCCTCATTCAGGACTATTAACAACCACTCATTCGACACAAAGTCAAACCAACGGCACCCAAGGATTTTCCGGAGAGACACAGTACCAAAGGGGTCCAATCTTCGTCTCAGGTCACTGGATAGTATCCATGTCTCACAACCATATAGCAAGACAGGAAGCAACAGGACTCTAAAGACTTGGACCTTCATCCTTTTGCAAAGATATCGGGAGCACGACACACACCTTTCCAGTGACCTCATGACCTCATAGAAAGAGTCACCAGAGACATGAATGTCACTGCCAAGGTAAGTAAACTTCTCGACAAGGTCGACACTCTCTCCGCAGACAGACACACTGCTGATGGCTGTGCCTAAGAGGTCATTAAAGGTCTGGATCTTGGTTTTTATCTAGGTCACTCACAAGCCCAGACATTCAGACTCCTTGCTCAGTCTCTCGAGAGCCCCGATCAGAGCCTCCATTAACTCCGCAAAGATCACAGCATCATCAGCAAAGTCAAGATCAGTGAATCTTTCTTCACCAATAGATGCCCCACAGCCGCTGGACCCCACGACCTTGCCCAACACCCAGTCCATACAAGCATTGAACAGACTAGGAGCAAGAACACATCCCTGACGAACCCCAGAATCAACTGGGAAAAATAAAGAGGTTCTGCCTCCACTCTGCACAGCACTCACAGTACTAGTGTACAGGCTGCTCACGATATCCAGCAACCTTGAGGGAATCCCATGAACCCTCAGGATGTCCCACAGGGTAGCTCGATCAACTGGGTCAAACACTTTATGAAAATCGACAAAGGCTGCAAAGAAACTGTGCCGATATTCGCGTTTGCGTTCCATGAGAACCCTCAGTGCCAGGATGAGGTCGATTATTGACATCTTAGGCGTAAAACCAGACTGTTCCAGTCACTTGTAGGTGAGCAAGTGATCACGGATCCTATTGATAACGACCCTAGCAAGGACCTTACCCGGCACTAAGAACAGTGTTATCCCCCGTAGTTGCTGCAATCCAGGCAATCACCCTTCCCTTTCCAGATAGGAACAACAAGTCCTGTTTTCCAGTCAGTTGGGATGATGCCAGTCTCCCAAATGGAAGCAAGGATTGCTTGCAATGCCAGGAAGACAGCCTTACCACCAGCCTGGAGAACTTCACTCTGGATACCACAGATCAATGCAGCCTTTCCTCCCCTCAGCTGGTTCACCACCTGTGCAATCTCAGTGAGATTGTGTGGTTCACAGCTAATTGGAGGATCAGCCTCAAGGACCGTGGACCCAGAGGTATCCAACATCCTTGCCATAGGACCTAAGCTGGATCTTAAGAGTAGCAGCAACAAGTCTGTGGTCAGAATTCACAAACTGAGCACTTCTATAGACCCTGCAGTTTTGCAGAGCCTCCAGCATCTGCCCACGAGGATGTGATTGATCTCCTTCACCGCACCACCAGTATTAGAGAACCAAGTCCAATGATGCGGCCCAGCATGCTGGAACCAGGATCCAGCGATTCACAACCCCTGTCAATCTTCATAGCCAGCCCTGTCAGTGCCAGTGGCTGCATTGAAGTCACCCATGACCAAAGGAGTGTCACCTCGTAGGCACCCATCAACCACCGAGTGAAATTGTAAATAAAATGTCTCCCTCACCGAGGCATCACTCACTGCGGTCAGAGCATACGCCGAGACAACAGACAAGGCACCCAGGGAGTGCCGTAATCTAAGTCTCATAATACGCTCATTGAAAGGAGTAACATCGGACATCATTGGAAGAAGCCAATCCACTACAACAACAGCTACTTCCCGAGTATGGCAGCCATAAGAGGGACCAAACCAATAAAAGGTGTATCCACCTATAGAGATCTGGTCAGTCCCAGGTCTGCTCACCTCAGTGAGTGACACCACTGAAATGCGGGGTTTATGCAGCTCCTCCGACAGCAGAGGAAGATGATCATCATGCTGGAGAGACAAGACGTTCCATGCGCCTACCTGGATGGGCCGCCTCAAATTGGGACCCGAGTGCTGCCATGCAGCAGGCAACGCCTCAGCACCACACCTGACCCCATTGGCTCTCCAGCAGTTTCGACTCTTCTGGGGATGGGGCTCCCGAGGGCTTTCCCCCATTCCCTTCATGATGCGAGCTTCCTTCGTATGAGCGGCTACAGCAGAGCTACTCCCATGAAGAGCAAAAAGGAGTCCTTTCTGTCGTCTCGGAGCTGTGTGAAGTTTTTTTACGGTGGCTGGAGTGCCAATTCTGCCACCAACTCCCATGATTTCCCTGAAAGTTGGAGGACCACTTGCAGGCCCAGATGCAGATTAACGTCATACCCAGGACTAGGATCTAGTGCACCTGATTATAATTTTGGTTATTTGATGTAGTGATAAATTTAGGATATACCTACTTTTTCCACATGGAAAATTATCATTTATGTTTATTTAAATTATACAATTGACTACAGAATATAAATGTGACCTATATGTTGTATATACAGTATATGTCCATGTATGTTAAAAAAGAAAAATGTCATGGGGTGTGCTTACATTTTCACACGACTGTAGCTGGACCTGATGTGAATCTTCTAGTGTCTTTAACATGTAATTTTATTTTTCTTCCTGCCAGATGATGATATGAAAAGCAAGGAACTAAAATATAAATGCTATTAAAGGAGGACATTAACGAGTATTAAGAATATTAAGTATAACATCTTTGGATATAGCGTCACGGTGGCACAGTGGTAGTGCTGCTGCCTCGCAATAAGGAGACCAGGGTTTGCTTCCTGGGTCCTCCGTGCGTGGAGTTTGCATGTTCTCCCTGTGTCTGCGTGAGATTCCTCCAGGTGCTCAGGTTTCCATCCACAGTCCAAGGACATGCAGGTTAGGTGGATTGGCGATTCTAAATTGGCCCTAGTGTGTGCTTGGTGTATCCTGTGGTGGGCTGGCGCCCTGCTGGGGATTGGTTCCTGCCTTGTGCCCTGTGTTGGCTGGGATTGGCTCCAGCAGACCCCTGTGACCCTGTGTTAGGATTCAGCGGGTTGGAAAATGGATGGATGGATGGATGGATATGTGAGAATCAAAAGGCAAACTAAAAAACAACATATTATATTTATGTTAAAAAAATATATATATAAGAACTGGATGTTGGCATTGGTGACAGATCATAGACCAAGTTTACAATTCTTATTAAATTTTTTTTATGGTTCCTTTTTTTACTTTTGCATAACTCGTAGATGACAAGACCAACTTTCTCTGAGATAGTGGATAAAGCATAAAGGCAAAAGAAGCCCTATGAAACAATGAACAGTTAGGCTAATTTAAACTAGTATACTTTTACCTCTCCTTCGAAAATCTTTCAAAAACTGAAAAGGCAGAAAGTTCACTTTTAATAACGGCCTTGATATGTCTCTCTGTTCTCTTTCCAATTCAACTGACACTTTGAACTAGTGAACACTTCTTTAATCCTGCACCATTATCATCCTAATAATACCTCCCGATATTCATAAACGTCTGGCACGACTTTCAGCTATTTTGTGTGAAGAAAAAAAAACATCCAGCTAAAATGAGAAGATTACTACATCACCATATAAATCAGTGACAGGCTGTGTGCTATTACAATTGATTTTTGTTGACAGTTGGCTGTAGGCAGTTGCTTTTCAAATGCCTATTTCTGGGTAAAATTAAACAAAATTCCATGCAAAATGTAGTCCTCCAATTCAAAAACTCTGAATATGAAATTAGCATTTCATACTTAAAAGGTAGCACAGGACAATTTTCCACTGAAAGGTCTGTGCAGTTGTCACTAATAGGTGCTTCACATATGACATTAATGCAACTGATTCCTTTCAAAAACCGTCACCAATTTCTATAGTTACCTTCTGTTCGAATAATTTGCATACAGTTTGTATGCCGCAAAATAAAAAAAAAAAAAAAAAAAACCTTGTCAGTAGTTACCAAAAGGAAAATTGTTTTAATATGCTAGCTTTTAATAATGACCTAGCTTTTAATAATGGTAATAGTTAAAGTTCATAAAGCATTAAAACTGATTAGATAGATATCTTTCAATCAAGCATGAGGGAAGGGTCAGGAAGGTTTCAGTTTAGACAACAAAACAACCCAATTGTGTTCAGGTCTGACAAGAGCCATTCTGTTTATGTTCATTATGGGCATAAAAATAAAATACACACACTGTAATTACTGATTTAAGCAATAATCTCATTTATGCAGACCGA
This sequence comes from Erpetoichthys calabaricus, assembly GCF_900747795.2. Taxonomy (NCBI): domain Eukaryota; kingdom Metazoa; phylum Chordata; class Cladistia; order Polypteriformes; family Polypteridae; genus Erpetoichthys; species Erpetoichthys calabaricus. The sequence continues at coordinate 42,954,218 of NC_041408.2, read as the reverse complement.
CTGTGTGGTTTTCCCTCTGACCTTCCATTTAAAGCCATCAATAATGCCAAAGACACTTTGTTATTTATGATTGAGAATGACAGTTAAAGATTCATGTTTATCAGGGTCTCACAAATGGCAATCAAAAATGCAAATGGAGCCACTGCACTGTTTTGCTTCTGTGGGTTAATCAAATATCTGGGGATTATGTGAACATTAGCATGTCACACTGACCACGGAAACATTTTTAATAATCCAACATGTGGCTTTAATCTACAATACTGATTAGAATAAAAGTTTTATTTTTATAATTAAACCAAGTTTCAATTATTAATAAGTAGAAATATCAGCTCCCTGCCTCACATGAGTTTATGGAATAAGTACCATTAAAGTGACATACATTTCTTGGCTAAAAAGAGCTGAAAACAATTAAGACATTGTAACAGGATTTGTGCAAGGGTATTACAAATACAAATCATGAAAAATTAACCTGCTGGGACTCCAATATTTTTTTTTTTCTAAATGTGCAGTGCATGTTAAAAATTGACGGCTGAGATGAGCCCAGGACCAGCAATGTAAAAGAAAAAGTCTGCAATGCCATTCTACCAGCAGCTCCCATACCCATCTTTATCCAGGCAAAATGGTACTGAGTCCACTTAACCTGTGCTTTCTCTGATGCAGTATGTCTGGACATTGAATGTGAGCAAGTTGAGTGATTAATCAAAACTTGTAAAAAGGAAAACTGAATGCAAAAATTTGACATGTTGGTCTGTAAGGAACAAAGATGAAACAATCAGTATGGAATGGTCCATTCAGTACTCCTATGCAATTCACATTTAGCAAACTCCACGCAGGGAGGACCCGGGAAGCGAACCCAAGTCTCCTAACTGCAAGGCAGCAGCGCCACCACTGTGCCACCGTGCCGCCCTCTTGGAAACATTTACTTCTAAAATATTCAATATTTGCTGAGATGTAGTCACCCAGGAGCTCTATGAGATGCAAAATAAATCCATAACATCTAAATGAAAATTGTACTTTTAAGATGTGAAAAACAATGTAGGGGCAGCACGGTGGCGCAGTGGGTAGCGCTGCTGCCTCGCAGTTGGGAGATCTGGGGACCTGGGTTCGCTTCCCGGGTCCTCCCTGCGTGGAGTTTGCATGTTCTCCCTGTGTCTGCGTGGGTTCCTCCGGGTGCTCCGGTTTCCTCCCACAGTCCAAAGACATGCAGGTTAGCTGGATTGGCGATTCTAAATTGGCCCTAGTGTGTGCTTGGTGTGTGTTTGTGATTGTCCTGTGGTGGGTTGGCACCCTGCCCGGGATTGGTTCCTGCCTTGTGCCCTGTGTTGGCTGGGATTGGCTCCAGCAGACCCCCCGTGACCCTGTGTTTGAATTCAGCAGGTTGGATAATGGATGGATGGATGAAAAACAATGTAGATTATCTACAGACACACACAATCATATTGAGATACCATGCAGTAATTAAATATTTTTGATGTTCTAAATATTGCAAAAAGAATATCTGAACTTAACTTTACAGTGAAGTTTTGATTCCATCACCAAATTTCCATTTACATGGAAAAAAAATATTTTACCAGATATGTAATCCTCTGTATATAGAGTGGCTTCAAAGTTACACGCCATGATACTGTCTCATTCACAAAAAAACTTATTCTCAGTTTATTCCTTACTCAACACCACAACATGCCCACTAGAGAAATATTCCTGCTTCTACTCCCAGTTAAATCCCTTTGGCCTGTTATGACCATACTCACAAGAACTGATTTAAAGCTGATTGAGTTGAGGTGACTAGTACTAATGGCTGAGGGCCATAGGTAATTAATAGGGTGTGTGCTTGGTGTGTATGTGTGTGCGTGTGTGTGTGTGTGTAGGTTGGCACCCTGCCCAGGGTTTGTTTCCTGCCTTGCGCCCTGTGTTGGCTGGGGTTAGCAGACCCCCGTGACCCTGTAGTTAGGATATAGCGGGTTGGATAATGGATGGATGGATCTTCATTTAAACACTAAATGATGGTTAGATACATGTAGAATTAAGTGAAATGCCATTTGTTTAGCAAATACTTTTGTAAAGCAAAAAAATGTGTTTTGTTTTAAATTTAATGATATGAAAATTATTTTCCTCAGTAAAGACTCCAATAAAGTTTGTTGCATTCCATTGTTGGTTGCATTATTGAATGTAGATGCTGTAATATTATTAATCTCTTTTTAAATGTTGTGGCACCCAGGGTAAAACATATACAACCTCAAAATATAACTTTATCTGAAGCACACTTTTAAATATTCTTTTATCAGTATGTAATTAACAATGACAAGGTATTGGAAGAGGATTAGTTAGAGTTAATCAATCAAAATTATGTTTTCTATGTGGTGTGGCAGACAACCAGGGATCCTGCCCCACTGGGATGCCTGGAAGAAGGACGGACCAGGAGAGGGGCACTATCTTTCCCTGGGTGTAAGAGGGCAGCCCCCCTGGATTCCATCAGGGCCACGGAGACCCTGTGGGGACCTGTGGCCACCACCAGGGGGCGCCTGGACGGTCCTGGAGCCCTGGAGGACAGCACTTCTGTCACACCAGGAAGTGTATGCTGAACCAGGCAATGTGTACTCCCGGAGTGCTTCGAGGTGAAAGGGCAGCACTTCCACCACACTAGGAAGTGCTGCTGGAAGACCATCACAGAGCACCTGGAGCACATCCGGGGCATGATAAAAGGGGCCGCCTCACTCCATTCGAAAAAAAAAAGAACTTAGGTAGCAATATTCTTTGCTCTCCATCCCAAACATCCTTGAAATTTCCAAAAAAGATAATTTTAGTAAGTTTTGCATTTCGCAATTGTGAAATTGCATGGAAAATTTATTTTAGTTTCAGTTTTGCAAAAGTATGCATATTGTAATTTGCCTGTTTTGTTCATTACTAATTACAATAGTTAACTACAGAATTTTTTTACAGATCACTAAAGTTGATTCTCTATATGCTGCTCATTAGGTAAGTGAGTTTTTAAGTTGTATGAAGGCATCTTTTCCATTTTGTGTTCTAGTCTTCCCCTTCCTCGTGGCCCTTCATTTTTTGGACCAGAAATTTCATATTTGCAACTCTCAGGTCTTTAGCGCCTGTTTAGTTTTGGCCTTTAGATAAAGGTGATATAATTAATAAAAAAAAATGAAAATTTGACTTTGCAATAATTTATTACTACATGAGAGGGGTGTCTCGTATGCACAGTTCATTTCACAATCCCCCACAGAATTTTGATGGGATTCAGATCCTGGTTTTGACTTGTGTACTCCCGGATGTGTACTCCCGGAGTGCTTCGAGGTGAAAGGGCAGCACTTCCACCACACTAGGAAGTGCTGCTGGAAGACCATCACAGAGCACCTGGAGCACATCCGGGGCATGATAAAAGGGGCCGCCTCACTCCATTCGAAAGCCGGAGTCGGGTGGAAGAGGACGGAGCTTGCCTGGGAGGAGTTGGAGGCAGTAGATAGGAGAGAAAGAAGTCTGAAGGACTGTTTGATGGTGATTGGTGCACTGTATTCTTGTGTGGTTCAATAAACGTGTGTTTTAGGACATTCTGCGTCTGCCTGCTTGTGTCCGGGTCAGAATATTCCACAGTGGTAACAATATATTTACTTTTATTTTTTTAAATTCTGAAATGCCAGTTTGGTTTTGCATGGGTACTGCCATTTTCTGTTTCTTTTTCAGTGGGGGACCCATATTGGTTACAGTTGCTATGCTTGGTTGCCTTCACGTGGTGTTTGACATCATGACAATGTCAGTATAAAAAAGTGCTAGTTTTGGTGTCCAATGTTTGGGACCCAAAATAAAAACAAGCAGTGATTTGAACAAAAATTATAGTTTGGGAATTGTTTTATAGTTATGGTTAGGTCCTCAGGCTCTTGTTTGTAGGATTTTGAATTTTGCTGCATGTTTTGTCTTATTAAATCGCCATATCGTGTGATATCAAACACCTACTACTGGTCTGTTTAGCTTTTCTTCTTTTTTGGGACCACAAATTCTTCCTCAATCATAATCATTTTCATCTGTATGCTTTACTTATTTGAAATTCCTAATAATACTTTCTTCCTGCTACATCCTTACGTAGTCATCCAGCCTTTCATGTTCTGGCCAAACTTAATCCAATTGAAGCTTTCATACCACGATGGTTAATGGATAGTTGAAAACTATATTTCCTATAAATCTGGAAAAAACAAAGTTCTTTTAGTGGTTGGAAACCAAGTAATATCATTTTGTCACTCTTAAAACTGAGATGGCTTAATTATGTTATGGAAAATTTGCAAGGATTCACGATGTTGTATTTTATTCAGTTCTTTCTTTTCATATTCAGATACAGTTTTCATTAATTATCAAAGATGTGTTTATTATTGTAAAGCAAACTTTTAAGTTTTAGTATCAAGAACTGATTTCTGTACCACTTTATTTGAAGTAACTCAAATCACTTTGTAATATTACAAGTAATTCAAAAATAGAGCAACAATTAAGCTAGGTTCAAATGTTGTTTGCCATTTGTAACAAGTAACTGATTATAAAAAGGAGTATTACAGTTTTTAATAAAATGATGTTGTAAGAGATCAGCCTCGGCACAGACAGACACGGACTCCCGATGTACAAAAACACGCACCGTTTATTATACACCACACACAATATTGTCCCATTCTCATTCTCTACTCTACTCTACTCTACTCTACTCTACTCTACTCTACTCTACTCTACTCTACTCTACAGCAGCCTTAACTCCTCCTCGTAAGCTCCGTCCTCTTCCACCCAACTACGGCTCCTTGAGTGGCGGCTTCAGGCTCCTCTTATAGCCCACCTGTAAGTGCTTCAGGTGGTAATTAGCCTAATTAGGCTGCACTTCCGGGTGTGGCTACATCACAGCCCAAACGGGCTCGTTAAGTCATTCTGCTCTCCCTGGCAGTGGCCACAGAGCCCAAAAGGCATGAGCTCCGGTGTTCCACGATTGTGGCCCTGATACCACCCAGTGGGGGCTGCTCTCTTGCACCCAGGGAAAGATAGTGCCCCTCTCCCAGTCCGTCCTTCCAGGCATCCCGGTGGGGCAAGATCCCTGGTCGTCTGCCACAATGTATATGGAAACAGTTAATAATAAACAATGGTATTTTTATGCAACCTTACATGCAATACAGGGAACAATACGTTATATAAAATAAATTAGAACAACTTGCAGTATGAAGAACATAAGCACGACAATTGAATGCAACAATAATAGTGGACCACATTTTGGTGCATTTAGCAATGCAAGAGTTTGGTGTAATTTGGTGTAATTAAGTACCAATTTTGTGTAAACATTTTATTAAAGCAGTGATCTATGATTTGATGTTGCAGCATTATCTTTAAAAAGAGAAGTGGGTGACATTTGTGATCATGATAGCACATGTTGTAATAGGGTATCTCAGCATGAAGTAAGTCGACTCTTGTTACTTTTTGAGAAAATGTCACAAATGATCAAATGCACTTATGGTACTGAATTATTGTTACTATACAACATGATAAACATGCTGTTACCAACAGTTATGAGTCTTTCTGTGTTACAGAAATATTAATTCAATAAAATCAAATTACACATGAAAGGAATTATAGATGACAATTGTGTTACTCCTGTTTCTTAATTGGCTGTTACATTTATAACTCAAAAGGTTCCTTCCAAATGTTCCAATAGCATCAGAAACCACCTAAAAATGAGACTGATAGTATGGTTCTAGTTTTTTTTTTTTTTGTTCTTTATTTTGCCTTATACAATTTCTTGTATTAGGAATTTGTTCGTTTTCGCATACCCCTGCACAGGGTCAGCCATTGTACAGCGCCACTGGAGCAATTACAGGTTAAGGGTCTTGCTCAAGGGCCCAGCAGAGTAGGATCTCTTTTTTGGCAGTGACGGGGATTCGAACTGGCAACCTTTTGGATACCAGCACAGATCCTTAGCCTAAGAGCCACCACTCTGCCCCAAACATTTTTTTACCATTACAACCAAAATTTCTACAGTTAGAAGTATTTGCAGATTCATAACATCAAATGTAACAGGATATTGTTGTACTTAATCACACAGAAAATACATAGAAAATTACTGCAGTCCTAATCATTCCTTTTTAATACTAATTCTTCATTTTCTGTTAATGTTTTACAGTGTCCAGTATACCCATTTTGGCTAACTTCTTTGATACTCACCGACTGTCAGTACTTTCCAGAGATAGAAGCTTCCAAGTCCCATTGAAGAGTGTTAGTATGTGCTGTCACTTTGCCTTTGGTTCAGTAGACATGTCATTCCATTTTAAATTAAAAAGTGTGTGTTACATAAAAAGGAAATCATGTCCAAATAATTGCGGAAAAATATGGCTTTGAGAACAGGTTTGTCATTTCCATTACAACCAATCAGTGGCTGTGATTTGATCATCTCTGAGTATCTTCACAAAGAAACATAATGCAAAGCTGGATCTTGGTTGTAGTTGAAAAATCACATTACAAGGCCAGAGATAGCTTAGCTCCCATTATTATGATTCTGTAATTTTAAAATTTTTAAATGTTATTCTTATGCTGTGATTTTAAGGGTGACCCAAATTATTAACAGTGCTGGAGTTGTTACATACTTGAGTTGTAAGTTGTGAGATGATCTACAGAGGAAAAGTCAGGAACACCTCTTTGATCTTAGTGTTTAAAACAAACTACATAGAAAGCTGAAGTTAGAATACTTAAGTCTTCTTCAACTAGTACAATATTGAGTTTTAGTTTTTAGAAGGTAAAGAAGATAAATGGTTTGAAGTTTATGTGTTTGCTATTCTGTTTAGCACTATCAGTAGTGTGCAGAATAATAAAACCTAACATTGTCAAACCTACTTCATCCAAGTCAAAGTCCTAGACAGCTGGTGGTTATCCCAGCAAAGTGAAACAGATGATAAGAACTAACTTTGCATGAGATGTCAGCCCACAACAGTGAGCGCTTATGCATATATCCACACTAGAGTAATATAGAATAAACAACCCAACATGCATTTCTTTGGGATGTAGATATAGAACCTGGAGTACACACAGATAAATCCACATAGGTGTTGGGAGAAATCTAAAAATCCATAGAGGCTGCAATCCTGCATGATAATTGAATCCCAGGATGTTAGATTTGTGAGGGTACGAGGTTAGGAACCCATGAGATTCATTGGTAGATTAAGACACAGACTGAGGACTCACACAAGTTTATACAACCCATGATAAAGAATTCTGGCTGCAGTTTGAAAATATATTGATGTTTACACAATCCTTGTTAATATGGCAATTGGATATTTGTATATTTGTGATTTGCTAATTGCAATATGAGCTTTTGAAAAGGCTCATTTTTAAAATAAACTCAAAAATGAGTGAAATTGTGCTGCTTCCACTGATATCCAGGAACCATAATACAGATAAATACATTTAAAAAATACAAATAGAGTAGAGTACTGAAAACTGTTAGATACATTGAACAAACTAAGTTTTGTTCTCTTTGTAATTTTTCATTAGAATTCCCTTAGGCTTACTGTGCAGATAAAGCTGCTTTAATAACAGACACTGTGCAGGGCATTTTTCTTCTCCTGCCATATAATCAAATCTAAAACTCTGGTGCACTTCCTATGTTTTACCTAGAGGACAAAGTTCCAATTTAGTTGTGGTCTGCTCTAAACTGATTTTTCATTGTAATTAATGCCCAGCAAAGCCCAAACCACTCGCAAAACCCTTTATTAGAGATCTTGTACCAAAACAACTTTATTTAGAGACATTTTGCTACCACTACTTTTTCCACTGGTATTTTACTCTTGTTGTGGTTGTTTTATTTAACAGATTCCAAAACTTTACACACTCACATACATCTTTTATGTTCTAATGTTGAGCAATTCTACCAATTAAAGTTATTGGTCTAGTGCTGAGATCATTTTAAATGACACTTTATTATTGCTGAGGCCAGCAATGTATCTGTTAGATCTATATCAGCTGTTGTGAATTTTCAGGTTGTAGTTTGTGCTTCCCAGTTCTGCAGAAACACTACCTGAATTTTTAAGGTTGTCTGGTATAGAATGTCTGCAGATCTTGAAAAAGACTCAGCACCTTGCATTTGCACCACTCATCCTTAATATTGTGACAATGAGACCAGGGTTACAGTGAATACATGGCAAAGGAACTCATTGTGATTTTTTCGTTGTGCTCAGTATCTTCCCAGTGCTGAGAAATTGTTTTTATCATACTGTATATATATTGTAAGGGATGACACAATGCCCCATCCTGGCCAGATGACCTTGATTATGGAAGGTTTAGGGAGAGAATAACAGCATCTCTTTTGAATGCCAGGACATGAATGTGGAAAGATGTTACAGGGCCTATGGTGGTGCTGCTATCCTAACAACCATTAGGTGACACCTGGGATAGACTTGGGAACAGGGAAGGACAAAGAGTGGGTGTTTGCCTGCAATGATCTTGTACACTGGGTGGCAGCATCCAACCTGGCCAGCTTCATTATGGATGCCTGAAGGGCAGCAAGGGAATTGTGGACCCTTTGGCCTGCCCTGTCAGGTTCTGTGATGGCCGCCAGGGGGAGCTGTCAGATAGTAACAATACAAGGATCACGGTAGTCCTACCGGCCATGGAAATGCTTCTTGGAGACAATTGATTAAGCACTAGACGTATTCCAGTCAAAGTTGGTAGAGGAGCTGGATAACACGCCCCTGGGAGAAGTGGAGAAAAATGGAAGGAGCAAAGATTGACTGTTGATATTATCAGACTGTACTGTGTTATGTGAGAGCTCTGACACTTTCTAAAAATTCATTAAAACTAAAATTCTAAAATCTGTAATTTGGTAATTCACTTGAACCTTTATTTAACAGGCAATCAACTCAGAGAGGGAGAGGCAAGTTCGTTGTTCCATGTGAACATCACTGACAAAATAAAACTGAATAATAAAAACAAACAAGAGCTAACTTTTACAAGTAGCCAAAATTTACACTGGGTGTTACAGACTGAAATCAAATGTATGTTTTTATTATATTATAGTAATAATAATAGCAGCAGCTCAATACTCGGAGCAGCGAGACTCAAACCCAGTACCTTTGGATTATAAGGCAGCAGTTCCTACCTCTGTGTCATTCATGAACAAGTGTCAACTTCCTGTCAATTGACATTTGAGCTTAGTGTTTTTAACTCATTAACCACAACATGTAAATCGAATTTTTTTTTCTTTGGTTATTTTCTTGAATAAAAGCGCACAAGTTTATTTGATATTTGGACTAATGTCTTTACACATTATACACTTAACGTCATTACTAGTTTAACATGGAAAAAGATTCTGCTTTAGGTATGTGTTCAGCATTTCTTGCCTCACATTTCCTTTCATTCTACACTTACCCAGATCTTTGTAGACATGGAACACACATGAAATGTATGTGTTCCAAATAACAATATACTGTATTATCTACCCTATACAACTCCAGGAACCTCACATGCAGATAAGGAGCCTTGGCTTGAGCTAGGAGAGTTGAGCTCCATCAAAGCGGGGGATGGGACAGCAAGCTCCCTGCTGCTTGTGCTGATCGACACATTTACAAAACAAAAGACGCTGAAGAAGAGGTGCAAAGGGATTTAAGGTGGGCATGGATTACAAGGTTTTTTGTAGGCTTCTGTAATTCTAGTGTTAATTCTATTTGTTAAACATAAACACATTTAGAAATTGATGCCTGTGACACACTCCAAAAAAGTTGTCACAGAGGCAAAGTAAGACTGTAAAGGTTATACAACTAACATTCTGTAAGGTTCCTTAATTAGCAGGCTAACTGGTAACAGGTATGGGTATCAAGGTTGGGTATAAAAGGAGTATCCACCAAAGGCTCAGTCTTTGCAAGCAAAGATTGGTCGTGGCGCACCACTTTGTGCTGAACTTAGTGAAAGAATTTTCTGTCAATTTAAAAACAATGTTTCTCACCACAGGATAACAAAAAAATTAGTCTTTCACCATCTACAGTTAAGAACATTGTGAAAAGATTCAGGGAGTCTGGAGAAATCTTTGTGTGAAAAGGCCAAGGGCTAAAACCACTGCTAAATGTACGTAACCTTTGAGCCCTTAGGCAGTATTGCATTAGAAACCGTTGTGCTACTGTGATGGACTTAGCCATATGGGCTCTGGAGTACTTTTGGAAATCATTGTTGTTTAACACATTCCGATGCTGTATCAAGAAATGCTCTCTGAAACTTTATTACGCAAAGACAAAGCCATACATCAATTTTGTGAAGAAAGATTGGTGAGTTCTCTGGGCCCAAGCTCATCTGAGATGGACCGATAGACAATAGAAACGTTTCCTGTGGTCAGATGAGTCAACGTTTCAGCTTGTTGTTGGGAAAAATTGATGTTGGATTCTACATGCCAAAAGTGAAAAACACCATCCAGACTTTTATCAACGAAAGGTGCTTTCCAGTCTTGCAACACCCACTGGCGGCACTCAAGAGAGACAACAGAGCTAAGCAGAAGAACTCCAGTTCCCATGGCGCCTGTGGGAATCTGTGGCACCTCCACAGCCCAGGGGTGCTGGCATCTGGCAGTCCGGGGAAGACAATGTCCCATAGATGCTGTCACCCCCCATTCTTCCATCTTGAGGGCGCCCCAAGCAGGTAAGTATGCTGGCCATCCTTCACAAAAGTATACAAGCAGATAGACAATTCATATAATCTATGCAAATAATACATATGTGTATGTACTGTATATCTAGCATAAAACAGCGGAATGACAGACCAGACAATTGAGTGTCTTAATGGCTATATAAAAGCCCTGATGTTTCAGAGTTCTGAGAAGTTAGACAAATGCGGTCAGTAATGAGGTGTAGAAAAACTTTAAAGCTGTTAAGGTTGTCATAATGTCTTTGTGAGTATATAGGAACACTAATTAAGATTGGGTATGGCACCTGTCTGCTGCTAGTCAGATGTAGGGTGTTGGAAGCATTCTAAGCAATATACGTAGGTTACTATGCCCAACCTAGTTTATAGAAAGGCGAAACAGTACCAGATACTGTATATGCGGCAGGCTTTTGCACCCAAATCTTTTCCCTGCCCATCCCAAGTACACAATATGGAGAATGAAGAACACTGACTCTCAGCAAGTGGCAATATAATGAGTGTTGACAGGGAGATAATTAAATTTACAATATATTTGTGATGAAAGCAGACCAGCTTCCATTTCATGGAAGCATTATAACTGTTAGTTGTTCTTATTAATTTCTTTACTTTTTTATTTATTTTACTCTGTTCCAGCATGCATGACTCATGCACACATTTTTGATGACTGTGTTTTTTGAAAAATATATATGTAGTTGTGTCTGCCAGAATTTATTTGCAATTCTGAAATATTCAAGGGGATAACAATCTCAGTAAAAATGTAAGATTGGAATGTGTACATACCTTGTATCAGAATTTTAAAGTTTTTCTCATTCTGAAAGCTCAGTTTTTTTTTACTCTTAAGTAAACTGAAGCAGTGCAGTGAAAACATGCCAGACACACATCCAAGAAAGTAAAGATTGTCAGTCTGACCCTTCTTTTGAAAATTTAGGCCTGAAAAGATGAAGTACACAACCACTGTGCATGTGGTTATGACTGACCTTGCCCACATCAGTCAGAAAGCATGTTATGGATGATTTTTGCATACTAATTTAGCAAAGGCCAAAATGTTATGATAAAGTTCATGTGGAAAACCAGCACAATGAGGAAAAGCATGGAGTGGATGCACCTGCATCTAGAAGGATTCGCATTAACTTATTTTTTGTGTATGTGATGGTCTTAGGTCATTTTCCCCATTTAAAATGAAGCTAAAATGTATCCTCTCGGGTTGTCAGGAAGTTCAGTTAAATTAAATAAGACCTTCTGAACCTTTATCATGAGTTATGAAAAACAGCAGGTGACATTAATTTGTGTGGGCCACTCATCTTTAAAGTTGTGGATGAAGTAACCAGATATGCAGTGGTTGTCTTCTAAAGCAAATGCCCAGAATGGCATGCCTCCATTTCACCTCTGTACCATTTTTGGTTTACGCCTCTCTTAGACATATATTATATTTACTAACAGTCACTTTGATGGTGATGTCTATTGTTTCTTAATATGATATTCTGAAACAAGCCTAATGCAGTTTAGGGTCATAGAGGACCAGAACCACCTCCAGCAGCACTGAGCACAAGGCAGGTATCAGCTTGTATGTGTCAAATAAAATTTGATCGAATTTGATTGGAATTGTGGGAAAGTCACCAGTCTGCTATAGTATACCCTCCCAAATGGGGATATTTTAGAATTCTCAGTTAAACTAACTTGAATTTTTTAGGAATGTAAGTTGGAAATCTAGAGTGCCCACATAGACACAGGAAGATAATGTAAACCCTTCATGGACAAGATCTGCTTGTGGGAATCAGTAACACTACCCACTGTTCAACCATGTCAGCTCCTTTCTTGGCAGTGATTTAGGAAAAACGTTTTTAGTAACTGTTAAAATTTAAAAATAAATTCTGAGTAATCCAAGGCTGCATGCTCTTAAAATACAGTGCATTCAGAAAGTATTCAGACCCTTTTACTTCTGCACACTTTACTGCGTTGTATATTTAATTTTAAATTGATACATTTCTTTCTTTTGCCCATTGATCTACACTCAATAACCCATAATGACACAGTGAAACCATGTTTTGAGAAAGGTTTTTGAATTTATTAAATATCAAAAATTGAAATCTCTCATTCATACAAGTATTCAGACCCTTCAGTATTTTGTAGGAGCTTCTTTGGCACAAATTACAGTTTTAAGTCTTCTTGGTTAAGTCCATATAAGCTTTGCACTCTTGGATCTTTGGCAATTTATCCTCTTCTTCCAGGTAGATCCTCATAATCTCTGTTGGATTGAATGGGAAGAGTCTGTAAACTGTGCTCTGTAGGTATCTCCACAGATGTTTTATGTGGTGTTAAGTCTGGGCTTTGGCTGTGCCACTCAAGGACAGTCAGAGATTTTGCCAAAGCCACACTTGGCTGTATGCTTTGGGTCACTGTCATTCTTCAAAGACTTTTCACTATTTAGCAGCATTCATTGTTTTCTCAATTCTGAAATCTGTCCCTGCATCTGAGATACACCCCTAGAGCATGATGCTACCACCGCTGTGCTTCCCTGTAGGGACAGTATTAGACACATGATGAGCACTACCTCATCTTTGCCAGTCATAGTGCTTGGAGGTCTGTTCAAAGAGTTAAATTGTTCTCTTTTCAGACTACAGAATCTTTTTCCTCACGCTCTCCAAATCCTTTAATCTATCCTATGCCTTTTACTCCTGTGGTACATCATCTTTCCTTCTAAAGGTGTAAATCCTGCATTTCTGAAAAAAATGGATAAACACAGTCATTACATACTCTAAGAAAAACATTAAGGGGAAAACACAAATCATACATTAAGATGGAAACATTTAACGTGGAATCTGCAACTTAAGTGGCATCACTATACACATAATGACTTGAAAATAGAAACTCCAAGATTATTTAAATCCTCACCTGGTAATAAAGTATTTGAATTTACATGATGTTGAGAAAGACCAGTGATGGACTGACATCTCATCCAGTGTTTATTCCTGTTCTGGACCAGATAGTACTAGCTTACCATAAATCCCAGTGAAAAAAACAGGTTCAGAAAATAAAAGAATGAAATGAAAACAATTTAAAAAGTTGGAAGTGTTTCCAGGACATTTACTTCATACTGTAGATCTATAGCCTTTTATTTTGACATCCTGCTTAAAGCTTTATCACTGCATAAGATACTTGCACTTTTGACAAACACAAAATGAAGATCTTAATTAGGAAAAGGATGGCAATTCACCATACTCACTGTTAAATAAGCTAAAGCCCATGGAGATTTCAAGGGAACTATAAAATATATTTGCAGCTTCAGAATCTGCTTGGGATCATCTCATTTTGGGGTGCATTTACATACAAAGAAACACTAATGCTACCTCATATCAGGCCAGATTAACACAGAGATACCAAATAACCTTATCCATGGCAAAACCTGAAAGTTTCCTATAGAAAATGATGGAGCCACATTATCAATCAAGTTCTCTGGTATTGAGAGACAGTAGTACCAACTGCTGCACAACTGTGCTTTACCACAAGTATTCAGCAACATGTAAATGCGAAATGACTCCATTCACATATTGGGTGATCAGAGGTGGGTGCGGTTGTTTTGTTAGCTGGCAGAGTAATTCCTTATTTGGGTGTCTTGGAGGAGTATTCGTACATTTTCATATTTTCCCATTTCTTCCAGTATAGCCAATAACACGAAGCACTCTTATTTAGTTGTTAATATGGCTCATGCATATGAGAACTCTGTAGAAGAAAGAGAAGATGCTACCCAGTCATTCAGATCACTAGTTTAGCAATGCACAGTAGATCGTATGTTACATACAGTATGCAAACCGTTGACTGCAAACTGAAAATCACAGCCAGTTGCAAGTATTGCTAATCACTGTGCCCTAATTTACATAAACAGACTTTAACTCTTTTCTTTATTTGCTGAAGGTGCTGAATTGGTTGCTGTTTGTTTCTGGGCCATAATTTACACTTGAAGCGTGTTCTCTGCCTGAAGATAGAATTTTTTCATATCTTTGTAGGGTGCATAGCTAACTAACAAAAGCTGTCGTTCCAGTTGGGATTCATAATCACAGATCACCTAATTCAGGGGTGCCCACACTTTTTCGGCACTTTTAAAATGACCTACCTACATTAACAAATTTTATATATATATATATATATATATATATATATATAGAGAGAGAGAGAGAGAGAGAGAGAGAGAGAGAGAGAGAGAGAGAGAGAGAGTATACTTTCTATGTATAATATATGCTGGCATACCTTGCATAACTGCATGAACCCTTGTGAAACAATACAATTCAATACATTTATGGTCACTCCTTCACTCTGATGCCTTGCACTGAATGGAGTCAGCCAGGGTTGCATTGTCCAGACCGTAGCTGCTGGTAGCCATCCTCAGGCAGGCTTCCAAATGATCATCAGTCATGGTGGAACAGTATTTAGACTTAATAATATTTATATGAGAAAAGGCTAGGGTTAAATACTCGCATAAATAAGTAGAGCTGAATAATGCAGTCAAGGAGGTAGCACATTTCCTCATGTTTGCTTAATTTTCCTCTGTGAGTAAGTTCCAAAAATGTCCATGAGCGCCTCCACTGTAGACGAGTTCAGGGGAAACAGTGTTGCAATTTTTGATGTCAGTGAATCATCCTCAACATCTTCCTTAAATGGATAGCACGTAAATGTAGCGATTGGCTCAAGTAAAGCAAAGTCTTAAAACTGTTTGTCAAAGTCTAACAGACAATTTTCAATTTGGTCTGTGTAGTGCACACTGTCAAGTTGCATCACCAGCTCTGGTACGAGGTTTTGGAAATTTCCCAAATCAAGGCATTGCAGCTTTGAGAACAGATGTTGCATTTTTTGTTTGAAAGCATTAACTGAGCTGATCATATTGACCACTGTTTTGTCTTTTCCTTGTAGCTCTAAATTAAGCCCATTCAACATATTTGTCAGATCGGTTAAAAATGCCAAGTCTAGCAGCCACTGATCATCATTAAGTTGCTTGTTTTCTTCATGTTTAATGGCAAGGAGAAACTCCTTTATCTCCGGACAGAGGTCTTGAAATCTCTGCAGGAATTTCTCTGTACTAAGTCATCTCACGTCAGTGTGTAGCAAGAGGTCAGAGTAGTTGCAGTTAGTCTCCTCCAGATGTGTATGGAACAGTCGTCTTTGAAGAGAACTCGCTCGAATAGAACAGGCAATTTTCGTTGCCACATCCATTATCTCTTTCATGTTTAGCATTTTTGCAAATAATGCTTGTTGAGGTATTATGCAGTGGTAATTAAGGAAGTCAGGGAAAGCAACGTCCTCCCTGCACTTGGCAATAAATCCATTCGAGTGGCCCACCATTGCGGGCGCGCAGTCTATGGTGATTGACATCAATTGACACACTGAGAGCTGGGTTGTCTCGATAAAGTTGAAAGACTTAAAAATGTCCTCTCCCCGTGTGTGTTTTTGCATGGGCAGTATTGTTAACAGCTCCTCTTTTGCAATCATATCTATAAACACCATCCGAATAAAAATGCACAACTGGACTATATCACTGATGTTCGTAGACTCGTCTAGTTGCAGTGAGAAACACTCGCAGTCCCCCAATGTCCTTCCAAATCTGCTTTGTCAAATCATCAGCCATTACTTCACAGCGCCATATAGCTGTACTTCTTAATAGCTAAAGAGCTTTGATTGAAGATAATATTTCTGTTTTGTTTTTAAAATCCTGAAACAAGGAGTCAGCTGCCTCAACGAAGGCCTCTTTTATCATCTCTCCATCTTGGAAGGACTTCTCATGCTTAATGATGGAGTGACTCACCCGGAACAATGTTTCAGTGGCTGCCTTTGTTTTTGAATTCTGCTGTCTGATTAACTGTGATTTTAGTTCCCTCACCTTTCTCTTTCTCAGCTCGATTTTTGGAGGGAAGTCAGTGTCATCATTTTTATGAACAGTTTGAAAGTTCCTCTCCACATTTCCCTTCTTTGGAATAGCAATGATAGATTGACAGATCAGACAAATACACTTCGAATGTGACATTGTGAAAACAAAAAGTCCTCCTCCCATTCTGCATGGAAGTGGTAAGCTTTTGGTTTCTTACTTGGTCCAGCCCCCCACTCATTTTTTTTATATCACTTCTTTAGTAGATATGAATTGGAAGGCTAACTAGGTCACTTAGCTCGCTGGAGTTTTGTAGTAGCTTGCGTGTTTGATTGTGCGTGGTGACCCATGTGTTAGAATTGAAGAGATCTCAGACTGTCCGCCCTGTACATAAATTAAGTGGCAAATCCCATAGGAAGTATAGATGATAGACTAACATCTAAAAAAATATTTTTTAATGCCACGCGGTCTATCTGCAATACCTTTCCGATCTAATGGCCGATCGCGATCCACATATTGGGCACCACTGACCTAATTGATTAGATCGTCTGTTTGTTTTGAATGGCCCTGATGTGAATGGTGATTAAACGTAGTGAACCAATATATAGCTTAATGAGGAACTGTATGCAGCAATTTCCACCACATAATGTCTTTATAAATTACTTAGTTAAGAAATTGGTAACATAAAAACATGGGACAAAAAAGGATTTAAAACAATGTGAGAAAACTTGGTGGGACAGTGGAGCAGTGGTAACCTGCTGCCTCAAAGTAAGGAGACCCAGATTCACATTGCATATTTACATGTTTTCTTGTCAATCTGGCGTTCTCTACATATCTAACATTCAAAATTGCTTGCAACTTTCCACTTGAATCCTAGAGTAGTATTACTAGTAGTAGTCACATGTGTGGAGTGAAATTCTTACTTGCATATCCAAGTAACATACACCATATAGCCTCCACTCTCCAATGTCAAGATAAATAAGAATTATACTAGAACAATATTTGTAGTTATTAATGTATATTATTACAAACTGCATTTCAGTTTATTTAGCTAAGGCAGGAAAATTTCGTAAGCTTTATATATAATATGCTACCGTGGCTATTGTTTGTATGTCTGTCCAGGATTTTAAATCACCTGTAGCTTACAAACCGTTTGACCTATTGACCTGACATTTGATACACATATACTACATGACCTCTACTGTCCGCTTTCGGGGTGATGAGTGACCTCCAAGGTTATTCCTCTTTTTATTTTTATTTTATTTTATTGTAGTATCAACTCTCGGCAGCAGCCAGCAGGGTGGCCATGTGGCACATGCGTACGGGCGCCATTCTCTTCCCTACCACCTTCGCCATCACTTCCCCTACCTCTTCATATCTTAAATCATTCTTGAGGTAGATTGAACACTGAAGTGCCAGCTTAAGTGAAAAATTAAGGAAAACATACTAAGTAATTGCAACACAAACACTGACTTAATCAATTTCAATGTGAAAAGATGCCAACGAAAGAACAGAAGAAGCGGGCTGCTAGGACAGAATAAAGAAGAGCTGCTCAGGAAGCAGCAAGCGCATCAACCTCTGAGCAAACGAATGCTAAACATACAGAGAAGGAGTCTGAAAACTATGAATGCTCAAGTCAAGTGTATTCACTGAACTTTATCATGCAGTGTGCTATTACTGGTCTCTTATAATAATTGCAACACAATACAAAATCTGAAAAAAAATTCTCATTTAAAAAATACCAATTATATACAGTAAGTAGCCTCCTTTCTGTTTTTCTTCTTTTGCCAGCATTTGGCACTCTGACTGTAAAACAGCATTCATTTGTTCTAAAGTCATGGCCCAAAAGAACAGCATATATTTTTATTTTTGCAAAATCTGTGGTCGTAGATCAAATTGTTAGTCAAGCTTTTTTACCTTAAGAATTGTAAAATGCTACAGAAATATATTACTTCAAGAGTTTCAAGAGATTAAAATGTGATATTTGATTCATGCATGACAATGTTCAAAGAGAGTCTTTCTCAGACTTGTGGAATATTATTTATATAACCGTGGTACTTACAAAAGTATATACTTATCATTATGAATGTGATGGCACAAACAGGTCCAGCATCTTAATTGCTGGGGATTTAGAACTGCTTTGCAATTTCTGTTATTTGGCCTAAAGGAAGCTGATCAATTCAAGCACCAGAATCACCAGTTTATGCATCTAAAATTGACATGAACTCACTCTGTTATGGTTGTGCAACTCTCTTTTTTTTGTTCAGTGTATTTCTGGATTGTTAAACTGTACCATACTCTTCATGTATTATAAATGAAAACCTATTGCTAATTAAAACTGGTCTTTGAGTTTTTGGATTCAATTAATGTTATAATATTTTTGATTAAACAACAAATACATCTTGTCTAATAACATCAATCAGTCCTTTCCTTGTCTCTGGATCACCTTTTGGAACCACATGACTGTCGTCTGTCTTTAAGAGTAAACCTTCACACGATATCACATACAGTGTCTATAAAAAGTATTTATCCCTTGGAAATTTTTGCAACATTGAATTACAGCAGATTTAATTTGGCTTTTTGACATTAATCAACAGAAAAAGACCCTTTTATGTCAATGTGAAAAAACCTCGGCAAAGTGACCTAAATTAATTACAAATAAAAAACACTAAATAACTGATCATGTAAGCATTCATAGCCATTAATCCAACACACCTAAATCACCAATGGTGCAGTGAATTGGCTTTGGAAGTCATTTGATTAGTTTAATGGAGATCACCTGTTTGGAGTTTTAATTGATTGTGGTCTAAATGCCCCTGTATCTGGAAGGCCCAGCTTCGGGTGAGTCAGTATGGTGGCTTAACCTATGCACTGAAGACAAAAAGAATATTCTAAGAACCTAAGCGAGCAGGTAATCAAAAAGCACAAGCCAGGTGATGCAGGCAAGAAAATATCTAAGTCATTGAATATCCCTTAGAGTCCAGTTAAATCAGCCATTGAGAAATGGAAAATAGTATTGCACAGATGGAAATCTGCCCTGAGCATGTCATCCACAAAAACTGATTGTGCAAGAAGAAGACTACTGAGGGAGGCCACCCAGGAGAGACCTATGAGAGGAGTTACAAGCTACACCAAAGGAACTTGGAGAGACTGTGCACACAACTATTGTTTCCCTGATGCTTCACCAGCTGCAGATTTATGGGAGAGTGGCAAAGAGAAAAAAATGCACATGACATCTCAGCTGGAGTTTGCCAGAAGGCACATGGGGGACTCTGAATTCAGCTGGAAGAAGGGTCTATGGTTGTCTGAGAGCAAAATTAAGCTTTTTGGCCATCAGAATAAATGTGTAGTCCATGGTATAAGCATTTTTATTGTTCTTTGCACTGCAATATATTTATCCAATGAGGGACTTTTATATACATATTTTTATACAAAATAAATGTAGTAGAAACACATGTAACAGAACTGGTATGTGAAACCATATTTCAGTCACTGCTCTGCACAACAAATCAAAAGGTGCTTCCTGGGCAGGGTGTACAGTAGTTTTGAATGTGTGAGGAAGCAAACCATGATAGGTGCACAATGAACCTGCATTTTTTAGTTTTGTTCTACCTTTATATTGTCAGAATAACACGTCATACTTCCATCATAGATTCAACAGAAACAAAGTTCAGCTCTAAAGAGTCATCAGTGGGAATCATCTTCCAAGTTGCACGGGAGAGTCACAGATAATCTTAAAATACTGTACAAGTTCTGTATGACTTCATTGTATAAATATTTAATCAGAGTAAAGTGTGACATCTCTGTAAGCTTGTGGAAGAGTAACATTTCGACCATTCACCAAAACGTTCTCTTCTATAGTATAGAAATGGTATTAAAATAGGTATTGTCATTTGCTTCTGCTTTGCTGTGTTTTCATTGTTATTAATTCACTGACTGTTAAAAAAATTACAATGTGAAGGAAACATGCAGCTCAGTAGCAAGCAGAGGGCTATTTTTCAAAAAATGAGTTAGGTGACATGCAATGAATGCACAGTATATTAGCTTTGCAATTTTGAATCTTCTATTTGGATACAATTATACAAATGCTTTATTACTTAATTTATGGGATCACTTGTTAAGAATTGTAAAGCCATATACTGTAGAAGTGCACTATAAAGGAAGAATAAATTAGTGTAGAGATATCATGTAGTGTATTTAGACTATTTCTTATATTCTCATATTATGATCACTAAGTATCAAAGCAGTGTAGCTAATAATTACGATAACTATCACTCAGCCAGTAGCATACATAACTAAGATGTCCATTAATAAACTTAACAGTTTATGATGACAAAAAAAGCAAACAGTTTTACCGACTGAATTTATAAATTTTAATAGCTATATAAGGAAGTTAATCAAAATAAATGGTAGGAGGGAAAAGAGAAATGTTAAATGTCTATTAATACAATAACTGAGTACTATGAGCTGCATACGTAACCTTTACATACATTTACCAAAAAAACATTCAGTTGATCTTGTTCAGTAGATATCAAGAAAATCTGGTGTATTTATTTATAGATCATAATTAAACATTCTGTATTGTTTGCTCTAACACTGTAACCCCTGGTCTTAGCTTAAAAATTAATATGTGTAGAAAATAATAAAAGAAAACAGCTGCCTGAAGGTTAAAATAAGAAATACAGATTTATGGGAACTGAGATAGTGGTTCTCAATTGTGGAAGAATTACCATATCATTTTAAAAGTTATTTAAATTCTGTTTCATGATTTCTCTCTCTTCTGCTTTAGAAGAAAGTTGCCCTGAATGCAATTAGCATCACGTCTCTTTCTCTCCACTGTGACCTAATCCATTTCAGGTTAAAATGTCAGGATCCAAATGTAGCATTTCACTTGTGAAATAACATACATTTTCTTCAGTTTTTTCAAAATAAATTCTTTCTAGAGTGTTCCATAGGACTCAACCTTAACACCCCCCACCCCAACCCCCATGCCCACTCCCCTGTTTCCTTGCTCTTTTATTTATAAGGACCATTATGATCTATAAAATACACTTGGTATCATTACTTAAGCCAGGAGAAAAATCCCTTTGTCTAAGATTTCAATAGATCTCTGTTTATGCACACTTCATCTACATTAAATTGGTCACGACCCTCCAGGTGTCCATTGCTTTAAAAGTGTTTGCTAGGCTGTTCTTAGCCACTCTGGCCAAACTCACGTGACCCTTTATGACACAAGGTTTGGCTCTCTCAAGCATGTACAACCTTGTGAATGTGGTGAGGGTCACTAATAGCCTGCCGTAAGCTTCCTTAAGGGTCACATGCAGATTGTTAGCCCTTGCATAAAGGAAATGGGAGCTTTTAATTATCATTCCCTTTTCTCTTCAGGCCTAGAGTTATGCTCCGTGTCAGTGTGTTAATGCGCTTGCTTCCAAGAAGACACATAATGCTGCTCTTAGTCTTGTTTATTAGCAAGATCCATTTGCAAAGGCCGACTCTTTTGTCCTACGATATGAATGCACTTTGATGGTTAATAATTATGCCAGTCCTTTTGACATGAGGATCCACAGGCTGCCCTAGTTAAGCCAGTAATTAGCCTGTCCTCGTTATTTATTGAGAAAGTACAAATTATCCCTCATATGGGCACTGGCCATTCCATTCTTTTTTCCCCCTCTCTTGTATCTCACAGCACTTTTGATAGGCTGAATGCAGCTGCACTAGAGCAAGATAAAGCTTCGCCATCAAGATGATGAACAGTTTGGATGAAGGGCCTTCTAGATGAGCACAAAAGCTGAAGGAGTGCCGCTGATGCAGTGCTGGACAGCTGAAGAATGCGGCAGTCTGTAGATGAATAGCCCTCATTTGTGAATATACAGATTTGCAGTGATGAATAAAAGCCAGACGAGGGTCACAATAAATAAACTTTTTAAAAATAATAATTCAGGTTGCAGGCACAGAACAGCTGTAAAATTGAAGGTTGTGCTTAGTTTTCCCTGCTCTCAAAGGGGATAATTAAGCTAAGCCCATATTGTTTGATATATTAGTATAATGATGAGCTCTAGCATTCAGGTTCATTTCTTCTTCCTGTTTCTATTTGTGCCGTTTTACAAAGGAGCTGAACCAGAAGTGCATGCTAAAAGTAGATTTTTAAAATACGCAGGATGGATCTCATTTCAGTAGGCTGATTTGGCAGAGTTTACTGTTTCAGCATAGTTAAAATCAAACAAGCACTGTATAATAAGAGGGATAAAATTAAATGATTGCTTTACTGGATATATGGCGGATGACTCTCTTTTGTTAATTTTAAATTGGTTGTCAGTTGGTTGCTGCTAATATATCACATATATTTATCTGTATTTGTTTCTTAATAGTAATGATAAAATTAAATTCCACTAAAGGCAATGTTTTTGTCCACTTTTTTCATATATGCCTCAATTAACTGACAGGTAATGAAAAATGTTTTAATGTTTTTTTAATTTAATATATATCAGTTCATAAATTTTATCTATTATTTATAAATTGTACATATAGTTATATAGCAATTTTAACTTTATAACCTGTTTTGTGTCATTTTTTTCTTAAAAGTAAAGCTTAACCTACAACCCTGTAATGGAAAACATATTTCAGAAAACTGACAGGATAAACAAAGTAGTTGGAAACGTTTCCATTTTACAATCCACATCTTTATTTTAAATAATGTATAAATTATTACTTGATCTATTACTGAAAACAAGTTCAATATAATACAAGTGGTGGATATTACAAATCTATGTAATATAATATAAGTTATATTACTGGTTTAAGATTTTTCTACTATTAAATTATAGGCTTACTCGTTTTAGGCTTCTGAAAGTCAAAGAAATCAGAGAAAGATTTTTTTTTGTGCTTTCATGCTAAACTGTGCCCAGCCTTTTGTAACTAAACTGTGTAGTAAGCAAGAAATGTTATCAATAAGTAACATACCACTGTGATTTATGTTTTAAATAGTTATATGGACATTCATGTGAACATTTTTCAATGTTTATATAATTACAGTGGGGCAAAAGGACTGGGGCATAATGGGTTACCCCATTTAATGGCTGTAAGTTATTGTGAGAAAAACTGGAGGTTGAAACAACACCAGTGCATACCATTCCTCAGTTAGTCCGATACTGCTTGCTAGAGCAATGAGTGATTATGATCAGTAGAACTGGCAACTTTCTGTAATTATAAAATTGAGACTGTTAATCGCTAAAAACTACCTAGTCTTCCTATCTTGAAAGCATTTCAGTACGTTTTTCCTCTTCAGATTCAACGCCTACTTGTATTCTGAAAATATGAGATCAGAAAGACAAGCATGATAACCATTTTGGAAAATTGAACAAATAGGACATATCGGTGAAATGTGAAGTAGTTCTTTTGCCACTTAAAAAAAATGAAAAAAATTGTGCAAGGAAACTCAAATGTATTAATGTGTCACTTTAATATAAGATTAAAACTTGTGTTTAATCTTATTAAATCTTATTACATTTTTAAATAATAGTATTACAGAAAATGAAAGGTAACTATAAACCTTGTGTAGCATTGTGTACCTTAGGTTTATACTGCCTTTAAAAATTATAAGAAATATTTACATTTTAAAGTTTCAAACATCTCAGAACTGCAATTCACATTTCTGCAACACACGACATGCATCCAAGCATCAAAACAGTACAGGTGCATTTCAGACCTTCATATCAGTTCTTAAATCGCCTTTTCATTTTCCTGATTTTCGTATATCATATTGTTATTTTGTAAAATATTGTTATTAAGGTATCAGTCACATTTAAAATGTCTGTTAAATGTCCCATATGGTTGCAACATGGAGGTTTAGTTGGAGAGGGTAGGTGCCTTTTACCTTTGAGAACTGAATTTGAAAATTCCAAGGTATATAGCGAAGCAGTAGGGATGAGTGAAACTGCAGTTTAATTTTGCATTAAATTTTGCAATTGCAGAACTCAATAAAAATACATATTTGGATGAAAAATGTTTAAGATTTATTATTTCAATGTTTATGCTGTGTGTTTTATTGATTTTAAGCTAATCCTATTTATTTTGTTTTCACATTTTATTATTTTGCTTGTTTTTCTAAGGATGTACTTTGTGGGGGCATTTTATTATGAATCCTGTATTGCAATACATGTTGCATGTGGATTAAGTGTATCGACTCATCCTTAGTAAGGATGGGAGGGGGGTTGGTTGCTAGCATCAATAATATGCCTTGCCTCAGGTGGCATCATGGAATATGCGGGCCCTGAGTAAACTCTACCATTACCAGGAGCTATTCTTCTGGATTTCATCACCTATATATTTTTAAAGTATCTAATTGGTTGTTTTCATATTGTTTTATTTAATCAGTCTCATTTTCTCCTATGCTTTAAAATGGACGTATGCAGGAATCGGTAAGGATGGTTAATGTCGCCTACACTATAAATCACTCCAGTTTATACATTCCCAACATGGAGATTGTTTGTGGTTATTTTGGCTGGAGATCTCTTTTGTTTTCTATATTTCACAAGTTACTTCATGTAATAGTAGGCTCTAACCCACAAGAAAAGAGAGGGAAGCACACACCACTGATTTGTATCTTTACTTACCAAATCGTTCAAAATCATAAGGGTAAGAATGGGGAATTCATAAAAAAAAAACATACAAGGTAATTTCCTAGGAAGAATACTGAACTCTGCAAAGACAGAATGGAATGTAAAAGCCTGGAGGAGATTTAACAGGTTTTTTTGTTTAGACTGATTCTTGTTTATTTATTGGTCACCTTGCATTAGATATTTGTCATTATTTTCCTTACTTTTTAAAGTAACTGTTTTAAAAAAATCTTATTTGTCTATCTGTGTTTCTACACAACAGCTGCAACAGGGTCTAACTGCATTTGAAGTTATGATAAAGAAACACCAACAATTGAAATCTCCTCCACTACGTGTAAATGTAGGCCTTGTCAAAACTGAACTGGCACAGTGGATTGCATGATGGCACAGTGATTAGGTGCTGCTGTTTCCGAAATTCAGCAGCCTAGTTTGGAGTGCCACATCTGATCACTTTCTGTGTGATGTTTGCATGTTTTCCTTTTGTCAATATTGTTTTATCCAGGGTCTCAGGATTTCCTCTCATGTTTGTTAGGTTAATTGCCAGTTCTGAACTTCCACCAAGTGAGTGTGTGCATCTTAGGCTGGTTCCTGCCTTGTGTCCTGCTTTTGAAATAGGCAGCTGCTTACCCTGTAACCATGAGTTGGATTAAGTAGGTCTGAGAATGTTATATTTCAAAATATTTTTGACTGTATCAATAGACTGTAGCTGCAAGGATTTTATGTAAGCACAGTAAAGTATATTGTTGAATTAAATGATGCACCACAGCAAATTTGCAGATGACAGTAAAATTGGATGGATGGCATATACTGATGATAGTAGGCTAGAAAAAAAATGCAAAACAGCCAGGACAATCTTCACAACTAGGTGGAAAATGCAGTTTATTATACAAAAATGCAAAGTGCTGTATATTTGCAAAAAGAATGTGAAATTTAAACAGATGATGGGAGACACATCATCCAAGCTATATGCAGAAGGTTTTATGGTGAAAATCAACCTTAATAAAAGTATAGATGTCTGTGAGTCTGTCTGTTTATCCATCTGGCTGCTATGTCTCTGTTATTCCAACAGATAGCACATAGCAAACATTAACACTGTTCTTACAAATGCCATACCAAATGGCATAAAAACAGAGATATATATAGATTTTATTACTACACGTTTGTGATGTGCCATCTGTTGGAATGACAAATGCAATGTATTTTACTACTACATGCTTAACAAAATACATAAACATATAAATAGATGGCTCACTGCAAACGTTAACACTGAGGTCTGTGTTGATTACAACTCATCTTAAATGGGTAGCACAGCTAACTGTTCAATATAAATCAGAGGATGTAATGATCCAAAATTGTAATATGGTGATGAGACCAAGCCTAGAGTATTGTGTGCAGTTTTGGTTATCATGCAACAAAGAAGAACTGACAGAAACAGAACATATGCAGAGCAAATCAGCAAGTGCATCTCTGGGCTAAAGTGCATGTCCTACTCTGACAGGTTTAAGGAATTAAACCTCTTTAGTCAAACTTATACAAGCAGTATTCTTTTGACTAAATAATGAATCCCCTACTTTTGAGGACACGATCGGAATTGCATTTAAAAACTGAACTGAACTTCACTTATGGGTTGTTGGAATTTAATTTAGTTCATTTTTTTTTTTTTTTTTTAGTTTTTTAGTATTAGTATTTAATTCTAATCTGGGAATTAAAGATGCTTACAAACTACTAAAGTAAATAATTCTCCAATATTATTTACATTTTCTCTTCTGGATGAACTAAATGCCTTTTACTGTATTTCCCCTTTGAATGCAATAACAAGCAGCCTGTCATTTGACTGCCTGCATCACCACATGATTCATCCATCTTTTTTTCTGCACATGACAAAAGAAGGACTTTTAAGTGAGTTAAAATCCATAAGGCATCTGGTCACAATGGAATTTTAATGTGTATTTTAAAACCCTGTAGGAACCATTTAGCAGGCATCTTCAATGAAATCTTTAATATTTTCCTGAGAGAATCTGTGGTCCCCACCTGCTACAAAAGGACAACATTTAACCCTGTGCCTAAGAAAACAAAATTGGCCTGTAGGAATGACTACAGACACTCACTTCAGTTGGGATGAAGTGCTTTGATAGGCTAGACTCAGAAACAGAATATTCCATCATGTTCACCTCCAATTTGCATAACATCACAACCAGTCCACAGAGGATGCCGTATCTCTTGCACTTCATACCATTCTGTAACATCTGGATACTAAAAAACTGCTATGCCAGAGTCCTATTTTTAGACTACAGCTTAGCAGTTAACAATGTTGTACCAGCAACTTTACACTTCTCAGGTGTAATATGATTGATGGGCTAGAAAAGATTAGTGCCACTTTGTAATAGTTAGAATGGGAGTCTATGTTTAAATATTTTAAGATACCATTATCAGGCACATATATCAGTACTGAAGACAATTAAAGGTCTTGAAAGCATATTGATCAAGGTGCAGCATTTTCATATGAGCCATGCAAACCAGAATGAGTCATAAGTGATGAAAAATAGTTCTCAAATAGCCTCGGTTCATTGCAGCAAATCTATATGGATTCATTGCAAAAAGACTGAGGTACTTGAAAAATATCTGCTTTCTTTTTAGTTAGCCTGACTCAAAAAGCCTGAGTTAACTGCAACAAGAGAAAATGACCAAATTGACTACAACGTATAAGCAAAATTTGTCTCTAATTGAATCTCTTTTAATTATGGAGTCTATAACTTGTGAAATATGGTCAGATGGATAACCTGAAACTATGAAAGGTAAAAATTTTAAGTCTACTCAGAGAAAAAAAACAAGAACCTGAAGTAGAATATGTATTTTTGGTATTTGGTATTTGGTATTCCTGATTGCTCATACTATAAGAAAACAAAGATTTTTGTTTCTATTAGAGAGCCCTTTGAGGTACATTGCATGTATTTTGACTTGAAAGGCTTGGCCCACTAATAAAAGTGAAGTTCATCATTTCACATTTCATGGAGAAGCACTATATTTTAGCTCCTAAACAGCAAACTAGAGTGTCTGGTCTCTGTGGATTTCAGAACATTGCCACCTAGTATATGAAGCCTACTTTTCCATCAGCCCCTTTTAATGAGTTTAAAATCCCTTCATAGTTCACACTTCAAAATGTAGTTGAGACTACAGAAACCCACCAATTAACAGCCCTGGCTCAGAGGAGATAGCACAGAGAACTCTCCTGCTTACTAAAATCTTGCTGAGCAGTTGTAGTCTGCAAGCACGATTATCAAAAGAAAATCATCTGATTTTAAAAGATTAGTCGCCAGGTCAGTGACACTAAAAAAGCAATGGCAAATAAAAATATAAATATAAATCATAACAATTTCAGAGAGTTACATATTTAGCAGTATATAAGAGTAACAAGGGTAGGTACATTGTATTATCAACGTTTATGTATAAACTGAGGATTAATAATAATAATAATAATTATTATTATTATTATTATTATTACTGTTCTTTTTTCACTGACTAAATTGTAAAAAATACAGATACTAAAACGTTCATTAAACAGCATTAGATCATCCATTCATCCATCCATTATCCAACCCGCTATATCCTAACTACAGGGTCACAGGGGTCTGCTGGAGCCAATCCCAGCCAACACAGGGCACAAGGCAGGAAACAAACCCCGGGCAGGGTGCCAGCCTACCACAGGCATTAGATCACAAAGTATTATATCTTTTCAGAAAGCAACTGAATGAAAGAATTAAGAAAGAGTTGAGTAATAATATAATTAATAATCCATCTATTTTATGGACAAGCTTATTCTGGCTTGTTTTGCTGGGGGCTTTGATTGCCCACCTATTCATTTGACTATCATTGCAACATTGTGTGCAAATCAAGAATTAACCATGTATGCAGTCCACCGTCCATTGTAAGACATGCTTACATACACACAAACACACTTATACATACATCCACACTCACTAACTTAGGGCCAACTAGAGACAATAGTTAACCTAAAACATGCATCTTTCAGATGTAGGAGGAAACACTAGCCTCTAAATCAGCCCTGGAAGATCATTCTTTTTATTAACACTATAATCCCTGAAGCTTACAAAAAAAGTTGTAATGCTGGGCCACCTTAAATTCCGTCGCACCTCCTCATCAGCATCTACGTTTTGCAAATGTGTCGATCAGCACAAGCAGCAAGCAGCCTGCTATCCCATCCCCCACTGACGCAACTGAAATTCTCCCAGGTCAAGTTTGTTTATCTGGGTGTGAGATGCCTTGAGTTGTATAGGGTAAATAATATATCGTTACTTGGAATACATGCATTTCATGTCTGTTCCGTGTCTACAATGATCTGTGTAAGTGTAGGGTGATAGGAAATGTGAGGCAAGAAATGTTGAACATATAACTAAAACAGAAATTTTTTTAATGTTATAGTAATAATTTAAGGAATTTAAGTTGGCTCGGCATTACAACTTTTTCGTAGGCTTCAGGGGTTCTAGTGTTAAAGAGCATGAAATTCAAAAAAGAATAAATTCAAATATTCAGTTTTTGTATCTGCTTTTTCTATTGCAGAGTAGAGTTTGCCTGCAGTCTATCTTGGAGCCAGAGGCATAAGGAGGAAACCTTCTATAAGGATAGATGATCCTTGGAATCTTTTGCTCTAAAAATTTAAGATTTTTGTGTATTCTTGCAGTGTATAGCTTTTTTGTTATTTATTTATTTGTTTGTATATATATTATTTTAATAGGCTTTTCAAGTGTCTTCAGAAACCATGTGGAGACATTGGGATAACTTTGTAACTCTGCATAAACTGTTACTGAAACAGATAGCAGGTCCCTGGAACTTTGAGGCAGAAGTACCAAACTCTCTGCCACTATGATGCCCACTGTACTACATGTTTCATAAAAATTATTGGATAAAAACAATACTCAGTAATAGGCCTTCCATTCTCTGCATTTACTGATGTTGGTCAGTCATGGCAGAAATGGCATTTAATCCAGCAGCAATCCACAGTATAAAGAAAGAACCTTACAACAGTCCTTTAGAGAGTATACACCTATTATTATTTTGTGTTGTATTTCTGAGTCTCCATTTAAAGAATAAATCATTCAAAATGAGAATTCTCAAATGCATGCAATTGTGTTAGCAGAAAACCTCAGAATGACTTGAGTTTGCCTTGAAAAAGATGTGCATTTTGTCATTAAAGTCTTTAACTTTGAAGAATACTATAAAAGCAGACACACATGTCTGCACCTAGAATCTTTATATTTCTAATCTAATTAAACTGTAGTTTTTGGAAATGTCTATAGATATAATTCCAGGTCTTGACTCTGATTTTAGTAGTCCAACCCCCTGTAAAATAAGCCTGGGGTAATTCCCGTGCTAGAGACTCACAGAATATGTCAAATTACTCTTACCAGCTAAAGAACACACACCTAGAACTGAACAGTTGAACTAAAAAAGTAGAGTCAGAGCTAGACTAATCATGACAATAACAAAAAAAGTAGTGTAACAAATTACTTAATTGCGTTAGTTTCTTGTTTATGAACTAATGAGGCAGTCACTTAAGTCTTTCCTTTGTGAAGAGCTTTGGCAACATCAGCATATGCATGTTCTTTATATGTAGCAGGGCTCAAATGGAACATGCCCCAGGATGGACACCAGAGTAAATGTAGCACAATGACATAGGGCTTTCATGGTTTTGTCAGTACATGGTTTCAACACGTATCAAATATGCACGACTGTCAATTCATAACAAATATGAGTAAAAATGTATATGCAACAGACGAGTACAAATAGAGGTCCTATCTCATCCAACTCAGGTTAGTACTGTTGCTCAACAAGCACAAAGCCAAGCAGAGGTTGTTTATATCAAACATACATAAATTGGCATCTGTTAATGTATGGGCACACATCTATAGGAAACCTAAAACAAAACACTGTATATTCCATTTAATGAAACTGAATATCATAAAATAAAACAAAATTAAAAACATAACAAATACAGTATATACAGGAAATACATTTGAAGATTCACTCTTCCATAGCTTAGGCTACCACTACACACAGCTTAGTCTACTAAAACAACACCATTGATGCCCTGTTGGTATAATATTTAAGCCAGTGAAGCACTTAACCATAGATAAACTGTAACTACATCATGGCTGATGTGTGATACTACTAGGTTAAAAGGCAAATACACAAAGGCAGGTGCTAAAACCATTTATTGTGATGTGAAATTTTGCATACAAGTTGATAAATATTTTATATGTCTTTATTTGTAACTTAGGCAAAGCAATGTAATAGTAGTGTTAAATTAGTGAGAAGCATTCATGTTTACCCCCTTAGGACTAAGTCAGGAAAGTTAATTTTACAACAGGGTTGGGGGAAGTGCCTCAAACAAGTTTGGCCAATATTTCTCTGCAGGACTCTCTCTCAACCCTCACAGGAAAGCCAGGCTGCCTAACTGCCAAGCTTTACTTTAACATATGGTTTGGAGGGCAGGTGTGAAGGTATTCTGTCCCCCCATTGGTCTGAAGCATGGCTGTTTGGAACTGACTTGTGTCAGAAGACTTTAAGTACCATGATGCCCTATTGGCTCTAGGGGTTGGACACAAACCTATAAATTTGCTCGCTTTACCTCACCCTCTCTCTCTCACCAAACTGATGAAAGACCAACTCACACACCATGAATTGAAAAGAACAACACAATGAACAGCACAGCTCAGCAGCCATATTGAGACAGGCATTCAGCCTGTTCTGAAGAAAGCTGACCACAAATGAGGACTTAACTAGAGACATTTTAAGTAACTAACAAGTCTGTGTGCCACCTAAAACTACACATCACCATTTTCAGGTTGTATGGTTGCCAAATATTCAAATGTACTTTACATATTGTTATTATTTATGAATATTATCAATAATACATTGTTTAAATTGTAACTTACCTCCTGCTTGTCTTTTACTACACCTAATTGCCTGAGGTTATACATGTAGAAGGGAAGGTGGGGAGAAATTATATGGTACAATATCTTATAAACAGTGGTAAGTCTTTGAGATTTGAGGCTTTCTGACAAAGGCTACATATGAATAATACAAAAGGGGAAAGTAGAGTAATATATTACTTTACCAAGACAAAACACCACTGAACTCACCATTAGGAGACTTGAATTCAGTAAGTCTAAAAATTGCAAAAAGACACTTATAGTTTGCATTTTTTGCCAAAAGTAACTTTCATTCAGTTTAATTTTATTATGTTAATTTGTAAAACACATGCATTAAAATTCATATGCATATATAAACGTATCTTTAAAAAATTGGTGTTGGTGGAATAACTTGTCTGAAAAGAGGGGTCTGACCACCAGAGTCACCAGTTAGTCACTTAAATTGACTCACTTACTTTGCACACACTGTGGTGTGGACCTGATTTCAAGTCCTGGGAGTCCAGTGGGAATATGTTGTGAAAATAGCCTGACTCCATTGGTGCCATGACCATGATTTGCCAAAAAGAGTGACAAGACAAGCACCTTGCTGTGGAGGATGAGATTCTGAGAAGTAAAGTGTAGTGGAGCCTGCTGCAAAGAAGAGATGACCTTGCATCAATAAGACATATAGTACTTGTCATGTGAACGGAGAGGGTTCTCCTTTGGCTCAAGCAGTTAAGATGAGCACTTTGCACACTCTGAGAGTTGTGCACACCTGAGTGTTCATACCGGGAGCCCAGTGATAACATACAGTACACTATGAAGTTAGGGCTACCCAAGAGAAAAGAAAATTTTTTTTTATATTTTATATATACAGTATATTGTGAGGGACGGCCGAGAATCTTACAAAGTCAGGATGCCCTCAGAGTGGAAGAACCAGAGAAGATAGCATGCACAGGGAATTGTCTCACCCAGATCCATAGATGGCAGCCCCCCAGGTTGTGGCAGTGCCACAGATTCCTATAGGGTAGGGCATCATGGGAACTGGAGATCTTTGTTGTGTTCCGCGGGCACCGCCAGGGGATGCAGAGGGGACTAGCGAGCCCTACTTTGTCGGGCTCCATCCTAACCTGGGCCACAATTATGGGACACCGTAAGTACTCCTAGACTTAGCATAAAAGAAGCTGCTTGCCCCAGTTCCAGAGGCTAGAGTCAGGAGAAGGCAGAAAAAGCTTGCTTGATAAGCAGCGGAAGAGGCAGAAAGAGAAGATGATAAAAACAAAGAGTCACAGTAGTGTGACTGTGAGTGTGTTTGGTGAAAAGAGTTCCGACGAATAAATCCTCTTATTTATTGGGAACTTGTGTCAAGACCCTTTGTGTCAGGTGTTTGGGGAGTCCACAATATATATATATAAATTAATTATTGAGTTCAGATGTTTCAGCCACACCCATTGTTAGTGGGTGCATAAAATCAAACACAGTCATATAATCTGTATTGACAAAGTTTGGCAGTTGAATGGATCATACCGAAAAGCTCAGCAGCTTTAAACATGGCACTGTCATAGGATACCAATTTTGCCACACATTAGTATGTGAAATTTCTGCCCTGGTTAACTATAAGTGCTATTATTGTGATGTGGATGCTTGCAGGAACAGCAACAACTCAGGCATGAAGTGGTAGTCTACACAAATGCATAGAGCGAGGCTGCCAATGCCAAAGGACATAGTGTGTAAAAAGCACCACTCCTTTGTTGCATCACTCACAACAGAGTTTCAAACTGTCCCTGGAAGCAACATCAGCACAGGAACTGTGTGTCAGGAGCTCCATGAAATACTTTTCCATGGCTAAGCAGCTGCACACAAGCCTAAGACTATTATGTGAAATCCAATAGTCACCTGAAATGGTATAAAGCATACTACCACTAGACTCTAGAGCAGTAAACATGTGCCAGCAGTGTGACAGATGAATCTGGGAATGGTGGATGCCAGGTGAATGCTACCTTTGAAACTACATAGTGTCTATTGTAATGTTTAGTAGAGGAGGAATAATGGTCTAGGGCTGTTTTTAAGGGTTGCTGTTAATTCTACACCAAACAAAGAGATTTTAGACAATTGCACATAGACTTTTGTGGCAACAGTTTGGGGAAAACCCTTTTCTGTTCTAGTATTATTTTGTCTCTGTGCACAAAGCCAGGTCCATAAGGAAATGGAGGAACAGGAGTTGCCTGCACAGAGCCCTGACCTCAAATCCTATTGACTACCTTTGGGATGAACTGAAATACAGCTTGCAAGTCAGGTCTTTTTATCAAAACCTCATAAATGCTATTTTGGCCAAATGGTCACAAATTCCTCCAAAAACACAGCAAAGTCTTATAAAAAGCCTTCCCAGAAGAGTGGAGGCTATTAACAGCTGCAAAGGAAGGGAGGTGGGGCAACTCCTTATTAAAGCCATTTTTTTTGGAATTGGATGGTCAAAAAGGTCATACAGGTGCAATGGTTAGGTTAGTTGTTCACAAACAGTAGGCCAAATAGTGTGTGTGTGTGTATATTTGGCCTGGGAAAGTTAATATGTTCATTTTTGCGATTAATGAGGCCTGTTAAACACGTTAAAAAATATTGCTGTATCCAAGGCTGAGAAAGGTGCTATATCAATAAAATGTATTATTATTATTATTATTATTATTATTAAGGCTGGAAACGAGGCAAAAAACCTCAGGAAGTGCTTTTGTCAGGGTGGCATTTCATGCAATTTTTGTTTTTAACATTACAAAACAATAATACAAAAAAGGTAAGTGTGTACCTAAAGAATTACAAACACATCCAGTGCCATATTTATATACTATCTTTACAGATTTTATTAAATACATTTTTTATATGTAAATGTTTAAAATTTCATATTATGCCATTCACAACGATACAGTGCATGTCAATATGTAGCACTGGTTTTCATTTTCTTCATTTATACATACTGACATAGGTGCAGGGGAGTGGGAGGAAAGGGTGGGGTGTGGCTATAGTGTAAAAATTACACTGTCTTACACTCTCATTTCATGTTTCTGTAATAAGATCAATTCAATGTCATATCATGTAAGTGCTAAATAAGTTATCTTTGAGTAGCACTAAAACCAAAATAAGTTTGTATTACCTGTACATTTAACTCACTGGTTTGCCAGATAGCTTACAGTGCTGACTGCCCTAATATAATAACAAAATTCTATGAAATAGAAGTGTAATGATTATCCCTAACCATTATTTCAGTAGGGCGGCACGGTGGCGCAGTGGGTAGCGCTGCTGCCTCGCAGTTGGGAGATCTGGGGACCTGGGGTTCGATTCCCGGGTCCTCCCTGCGTGGGAGTTTGCATGTTCTCCCCGTGTCTGCGTGGGTTTCCTCCGGGCGCTCCGGTTTCCTCCCACATTCCAAAGACATGCAGGTTAGGTGGATTGGCGATTCTAAATTGGCCCTAGTGTGTGCTTGGTGTGTGTGTTTGTGTGTGTCCTGCGGTGGGTTGGCACCCTGCCCAGGATTGTTTCCTGCCTTGTGCCCTGGTGTTGGCTGGGATTGGCTCCAGCGGGACCCCCGTGACCCTGTGTTCGGATTCAGCGGGTTGGACAATGGATGGATGGATGGATTATTTCAGTATGCAATATCTTTGCTAATATATGCAAAAAATGCAACATAACCATCCAAGTAATGAAGTGCATCATTTTTTAAGTGAGTTAGCAGCTATGAAGATATTTTTCAGCAAGCCAGTAGCAAAGATGTAGATAGAGAGGGTTTTCCAGC
Organism: Erpetoichthys calabaricus; assembly: GCF_900747795.2. Taxonomy (NCBI): domain Eukaryota; kingdom Metazoa; phylum Chordata; class Cladistia; order Polypteriformes; family Polypteridae; genus Erpetoichthys; species Erpetoichthys calabaricus. The sequence goes on along the minus strand of NC_041408.2, from coordinate 42,918,392 downwards.
TGTTTTTCTGTGGTACCACATTTTTGTAACTCAAAAAATCCCAAGGCACACCATAATTCTACCAACCACAAAAGCATTAAATCTCTTAGACATGCAAAACTGTCCGTAGGTGCGGGAAAGGGGTGGCAATGAAGGCAGCTTGGAGATTGCTGTTCATAGACACAGCACTTGTGTAGAGTAAAGTTTTCAATCGCTGATGGTGATGAGCAATTGAGGATAGTATCTGTGTTGTTTTAATGCAAGTTTTAATGCATTTAAGAGATGTGTATTCTTTCAGTTAAATCAGTCTTTAGCAGTGCATTCAAAGTCAACAGTTATTTTGATCATTTTTTACTTTGACACATCTGTATCTCATATGCTGTGCCAATTTGATAATTAATACATTGACCTTGTTTTCTTATTGCCTTCTTTTCAACTTGCCTTTTAGGAAGGCATTCAGATTAAGATTGTACTTACTCAAGTAGTATTTTGTTAAAAGTTCAGGTTTAAGGTAATTGTTTAAGTTTAAACTATGCCATTAATTTTTTTAAATTCATTTTTGTTGATTCTATATTGATTTTGTGAACCAGTGTATGTTTACTTCATGATTTATGTTAGCTGCGATTAATCATGATTAATTACATACATTTATGCAATTAATTAATTTTTACACACACACACACACACTGCATATACTGTACATACTACGATACGTCATTTATACTGTAATGTATACATGTACTGTATATTGTGGCCTCTTGGGAGTGCTGTAGACCCTTAAAATTCAGTCCGTGTTCAAACAGATACTTTCATCTAAAGAAAATACCTCTCACAGGTTTATTTTACTCAAAATTCATATAATTATGATTCCTCCTTTCCTCCACCACTCCTCCCAGGCATGCATTTTCCAGCTCCTAACAATTCCTACTGGGTCAGGTGGATTGGTTTTCCTTCTGTTGGACACAGGGCACAGGAGCACTTCTGGCGATACCATATTGGACCTAGGAAGCACTTCCGGTTAGGTGGAAGTTCCATCTGACAGGGGAGTCCCTCCAGCATCATCCTCTAGCGTCTCCCAAGGACTCCAACATGGACAACCTCTAGACCTATGACTGCTATGCAACCCTGCGGGTAACTGATGCTGCCACAAAGTGGACTGAAGAAACACATGGCCCTGGGAGGCAGCCATTCCTTGTCCATCTATTGTGAATACCTCACAAATGGGAAAAGGAAAAGGAAACATCAGGCCAGGATGAACATCCATCAGTGCTTTACATCCATAAGTGCTTCCCGGTCAGGTAAAGATAGAAATTGATTATAAGCAACTATATACAGATTATAAATACTTTATTAATTATACAATTAATAATAAACTGTTGAACTGGTATAATAGATGAAAATTGTTATTAATATTTACAATGATTTTACAAAA